>NW_024087175.1:0-23798 GCF_009730915.1 Dioscorea cayenensis subsp. rotundata
CATACATCATAAATCTCGAAACGGTGAGTCGTATTATTAAAGTGCTTTTACATAACAAAAGATTATGCTTTTAAAATGTTTGTAGAGGTGTTATTTGACCTCTAATTTTTATAAACTCGGATATACATCTTTTTCAGTTTCAATCGAATATATAATAATAATAATAATAATAATAATATTATTATTATTATTAGCTTCTAATATTTATTTAAACGAACATATTAAATGTTTTGGTGGCCAGGTTAGCTCCAACAAAATGGCTAGTGTTATAGATGAAATTGCAACTTCAAGTTATTGGAAGATTATCTGACATGTGTGATTTTTTAAGTTTGAATGATGGGGTTTTTAGGATATTTTTAAAAGAAATGCAATCTTGGTCTATGTTATTAATTTTATTTAATAATACGATCGGTAAGCTAATATGAAAATAAACTTTTAATAAAATATATATAAATTTTAAAATAAAAGAGTGTAATAATTTTTGTGATAGCCAAACATGTTTATTTTCAAGTGTTTAGAAATGCTAGCGATTGTGTATACAAACATGCTTTTGTTTTTAAAAAAACGTTAGATAATAGCAAAAACAAAAAAAACAAAACAAAACAAAAGCGAGAAAAATAAAGACTAAAAATGCCAAAGCGACCTCTTAGCTTTTAATTTCTCAACAATTAAAATTGCATTTGAATAACAATATTGAAACAATGTACTGTTGTGGGGTTGCATTACAGGTAAATTTACAAAATTTAACCCTTAAATTAAGTATGGGGCAACTAATTTGGGATAACGAAGTTTCTAGAGTGGACATTTGCAATGGAAGAAAGATTGTACATGATAATTTTCTGTTTTTCAAAAGTTATACATAATTAAAAATTAATACAAAGTAAAATAAGTTAGACTTTCTATTTTTGATTAATTTTATGATGTAATATTTTTTTTTTTTTTTTTGCAAATTAATATCAACATACTGGCGTTGGTGACTGGGAGCGATATGGAATAAGCCCAACACAAAAATTTTATATTATTTCACATGAAAAATAACAAAAGATTGACTTAGAGGCCACTCACTCAAGACAAAGTTTATGACAAATCTATTTTAAGCTAAACCGTCAGTGTAAAACTGAGGACAGGCCCAGTTCAAGACAAACAAATGTATCTAGCAAATCTGAGACTATTTTTGAGTATTTGGTTTTCAACTTTCATGAAACTTTTTCATAAAACTTTCTAATTTCATACTATTTGGATATTTTAAGATTAATTATAAAATAGGGTTGTTTTTTTAATAAAGAAACATATATAATCATTATTGCTTGATTTATGTTTTGTTCTAAAAGGATAAAAACAAAATAAAACTATAGACCTATAAAATCGGTACATGTCTTTGGTGATTCTTATCATGGTCGTTTTATTTTGAATGTCAGCGTTTTATTATTTAATCGCGCAATTTTTTAATATTTTTTTGTCCAAGAGGGTTACAAGGTGTTTGGAAAGGTGATGATGTTTATGTCTAAATTTACCACGTATACTAGTTTCCGCATTGTTGCATCGGTGCGACATCATACTTCGAAATAAAATAGCTCTTTCTTATTGACATCTGCTCTTGTCGACCTTGGCTGACGGTTTAAGGTAGTCATGTAATTTCTACTCTTTTGATGATGATGTATAAATATCTGTTGTAAATAATGGGTGAATTAGTGTTATTGGTGCAAATTTAAAGTATATGTTATCAAATTCTCATGATCTTTTGAATGCTTTCAAGGCCGTTATAAGTTGGGTGACGGTAATCACAATTAAAATTGAGATCTTTGAAATGAAAAATGGCTATAGTGCAGTGCAGCCAAAAATCATGGTATAATTTATGTATTTTATAAAGCACTTTTGTTTTATTTTGTAAAACTTTGTGATTAAAGTCAGTTAATAATTTTTATTATAAATACACTTGTATAATTTTATTTCATTTTTTACTTCACAATTTATTGTGAAGTGATATTTTGGTTTTTCCTTTTCTAGCCCGTTCTTTTAGTTAGTTTCTGAAAAGAAAGATTGAATTAAATTAATTTTGAAATATTCAGACACATACATATTGAATCCCTCTTTATCTTTCTAATTGACTTTAGTAATTCTTGAAAAATTGAAAATACTTCATTAAAAAAAAAGAACATCAAACAATCTTGCAAAGGTAGTTCAATTAATTTAAAATAAAAGGTAAAATTTAACACACATAATTAAATATTTACATAATTAGTTGAATAAACTAAAGGCCATATGTTGTTTGGGTCCCTTTTTATAAGATCATTGAACACTAATGACAATATAATACAGATGAAATATTAATTTATCTCGTCTAACATCGAGAGATCATGAATTTATTTCTCCACTATCAGTTTTCAAGTATGACACCACTGGGTTGTTGGTCGATTCTAGAAAAAATGGCTTGGGTGGCATCTCCTTAAACTACTAACCTTCCTAACATCTCTATCACTTTGCTCATGGAAGGTCGATGTGCGGCTGTTGTATGCACCCCACAAGCCTATCATGCATAACTACTTCTCTTTTCATTAATCGCAATACGTAAATCATTTGTACTGTATCATGCTCAATTGTGTCGGCAGGTTTGTATAAATCCCGCAAGGACCTTATCTGGATCTGAATTCCTTCCCACCTGCCATCCAAGTAACGCTACAAAACTATAAACATCACGCGCTGAGAAATAACACAAACCTCGATATCAGCTCGAACAATACCTTATGGTTTCTCTTGCAACACTAGGGGTGATACCCCAGCTATTGTTTTGGATATAGTTTTGCCGAGAGCCCGAGGAAATCAGAAAGAGTTTGGATTGAAGTTATGGTCTAAAGAATGTTATGTGGCTTGATGTCAAAATACAGAATTTTGCATATCACATCCTTTGTGTAAATAATCAAGTCCTGAAGCAACTCAATGCAATATCAGTTGTTTGTCTAAAGAAGGTATGATTGAGGCCCTTGTTTGATGAGAGATAAACTTGTCAAGTGAACCGACGTGTGTACACCCAAAGCTCTTTGCATTCATCCGAACAAAAAACCAATTAGTTTCACATTTATAGTGAATCCTGTAATAGTCAAACTTCATTGGTAGAATCTTCACACCTTGTTGTACTTGGAATTTGTCAGCATCTTGATAGCAACAAGTCGGTCCCAAAATCCCGCTGAAACAGAACCAAATCCCTCCCTGGCCTAGTTTTTCTTTAAAGTAATAAGTCATTGCGATAATCTCAGTGTATGAATACTGTGGTACAAGAGTTTTGTTGATTTCCTCAAAAATTTCTCCAGAACCTTAATTTGATATCGATTGACATATAATTTGTGAAAAATATATATAGCTAGTGGTTACGGCCATCTTTACAACACGCAAACAAGTAGAGTTGAAGAAATGGTTAAGTTTCTTTTTTATCCTCTCTCTCCCTAATTTGAAAGATATAGGTGAGAAACTATTGAAACCACTGCATGAGGGTTAATTTAAAGAATATTTGATTTATACCTATCAACGCATGATTTGAGCAGTATCACTACAACGAATCATCAAAACAAACGTCTAGCACCAATTTTTTTGTAATTGTACTTTTTCTGTGCAATCATAAATAGCAATTTCCATTCCGGCCAACTGATGAAATTCGATTGTTGGTGGATTGGCATGATTTCGATATGATGATAAGTTGCCCTGCACAAAAGTTGCTCTTATTAGTCTAATTATTAATATACCTCATGAACTATAAATGGAAGAGATGTTTTAATAATATTTGGATAACTTTATTTTACTATGACCCAGCAATCCGAAATGACATTTTCTTGTTGCTTATATTATCTGGAGCAAATCATTAGATATATTTGGATATCGAGTTTATTTTATAAGTAAAATGAGGGTCTGGCTTCAAAGAAATTATAAATACTTTTAATGAAGAAACCATGATTTTTTAATGAAGCAAGGATGTAATGTCTTTATATATATATATATTACCAAAAATTATATATAAAAGGCCAGAAAAAGAAAAAAAACCTCACTAAACCTAGAACAAAACATCAAAATCTATTTGTGGCATGGCAACTATTGGATTAAAAAAACCAAGTTCACTTTGATTGCGTAAAGCAAAACTTCTCTTTGGAAACCAAATATATATATATATATGTTCTACCTCATTGACTACTTAAGCAATCTATGATGGCATTAACTCGGAGAAATATTCCCCATTGGGGTGAACCCTTGGGCTAGAAGCTTGAATATATCAGGTGGTTTGTGGCCTGAGAAGTACCCATTAATATCACCTGGAAACATGGCAGAAATCTGCAGGAAGGTTTAAAGGTTTGCGAATTTCATATGATTTATATCCATTGATGAGATAGACGAAGGAGTTGTTGTTATTGGCTCAAGCAAGGCATTGGCTTGTAGTAGTAGTCATCATGAGTCGTAGTCATTGTAGTAGTGATGCATGGACTTGTTCTTCACTTCTTTTTGAGCAATTCACCAAAAGTAACCCATTTGTATGCCATGTGGTGCTTGTTATGACTCAAGTTAGAGAATGTGAGAGGAGAGGCAGGAAGGGAAGATGACTGCAGCTGCCATTGTAATGTTGTTGTGCTTCTCATCCCAACATACTTCACTTGTATCTTGAGTGAGACAAGATTAATGTGAAGGAATCATCGTATGTGATATTGCTGACATAGTAGCTGTTGGAGGTAGAGTGAGGACGGTGTGGTTGAGATGATCACAAGTGAGCTCATAGTTAAAGATCTCCACAGTTGGGTGGATCATCTTTGAGACGAAAAGGATATCTAATGTTTGTGAGGGTTCCCACATGATGATGGAGCACAATATTGATCTCCTGTTGCAGAGACAAGTGTAATGAGGAGAATACCAAGAGCTGGAAGAGGAGAATGGCTAAGAGCGGAGCTGAAGGAACTGCAGGAGAAGGAATTAGAAGGATCATCATAATCTTTAAATGGTTAATGTTATCTATATATTTCGGATCGTTTCTACAATATATATATATATATAGGTGTGCGTCATCCCCAATTTTGAAAATGTAAATTTCTTATAAAAGAAAATTTCATAACTTGATATTACCAGATTCAACACCATCTAAATTATTGTTTCTTTTTAAATAATATCATTTTCAAGGTCAGTATTTATTTTCCAAATTAATTAAATCTCCATGACTTTCAAGTCCATTATAGTAAATTTTCTTTTTTAAAATATGGAAGTCAAATGTTTTGACCTTTGAATAGAAAAACTTTTAGATACTAATTTTTCCAATTTCAACTATATATGGACGTCATAAATAAAAATTAACAATATTTTTACTAATGAAGTTGGATAAAAATATACATAAAATTAATAAAATTTAAATTTTTATAAATTTTCTTCTTATAAAATTATTATTGTGTGTGTGTATTATTGTGTATTATTATTTTTGAGGTAGAGGCGGCCATATGCAGCCTCACGATGGCGCTCTGTGAGCAGGGGAATGTGCAGCATCCTCGCCTCTTGGCGCGAGGGATCGCGGTCGGGAGGAATCGAGACTCGGCGTCTCACTCGGCCGGACGAGGCAGTGCTGAAATTTCTAAAATACTTTGGTTGTGTTGTAAGTGCATTCTTAAGTCGATAAATAACAATAGTTTGATTAAAATAAAGATGCATATTCTGATATATTTAAAAGGGAAAGCAATATTTTTTTAAACTATATTTTATAGGAGTACGTTATAACAAAGTTGCCATCTTTCAGCCTCATGACTCCAAAATGCAAACACAAACTTCTTTCTTCTTGTTCTTTGTTTTCTTTATTTAAAAAAAGAAAAAAAGAGAAAGAAGAAGAGAGAAGAATCCGTAGAGGCCTTCAACTATCTTCCCCTCATTTTCATCCCAAAAATTCCACTTCTTTCACAAAGTCACACATTTCCCCCACCCCAAGAAAAATTCAAGTATGATCATTTTCGTTAATTCAAGACTATGTTTCTCAGTATTGTTTTTCAAATTAAATCTAAATTAAATCTCTGTTGACTTCTTAAGTCAAGTAAAGTTATTAATTGGTGTCATTTTCTCACAATTTTCCAAATTGAAGAAAAGTCTATAAACAAACTTCCCCCACAGGTCCTTGCATGATCACTCATAGTCATAGCACTTGTTTTCTAATTAATTTCAATTTCTTCCTCTGTTCTCATTTTTACTGTAGTTAAAAAAAAGTTGAAAAAAAATCAATATATATATAATATTTTTTTAGATTATTAATATTAAAATATCATAATATGTGTGAAAAATCATTAATGAAATGACATTAATTCTACTACCATGTTCTAATATACATATATGTATGTATGTACAATAGTAAAAATAGGGGAGATTTTACATTTATAAAAAAAAAATTCATGTTTATCATTAATTGAGTCTATAATGAATACATCATTTTTAGATGGTAAAATAATTTAAGTTGAACAAAAACGGCATATAATGAAATATTCATAGCCCTTAAAAGATATAAGATTATATAATATATATATACACATTTAAAATATCCACTTTCCAAAATGTTTATATAAAAAATTATATTTGTTTATACATCTTGCAATCATTTTATTTGTGATTTTTTTATTATAAATATGTTTAGATATTGATGTTTATATAAATGAAATAAATAGAGGCGTCACAATGTTGGTTGCAACGTAAGCTTGAATTTTGTCAAGACCAACAAATGTGCAGCATTGCAAACTTGGTTACAATAGGAGTTGCAATGCCTAATTTTAGAATGTGTTTAAATTAGGAGATGTGAAGATTCTAGAAGAGGAAGACGCTATATTTGGGATGTGGAGATGTGTTGAGATGCCTTGAATTTCAAATTGATTGTGATTGCAACCCTATCCAAATTATGACTCGACCCTAATTTAGGGAGCTAACCCTAAATTAGAGAATTCAATGAAAATCTGTGGTGGGTTTTTTGGCTTGGGCCTGCCCAACAAACTGATCCATTGTGTGTTGTATTATTTTATTTTAATTTGGATATATATATATGGTTTTATCTTTATCATATATGAGTTGTTTTTTCCTCTGAAGAGAAGAATAAGAAATCTCTATCTCCCTGCCTGTGGGCGTAGGTTATATAGACCGAACCACGTAAATCTCTGTGTGCTATTATTTTTCTTTTGTTCTTCTTCATATTATTGCTGTATTTGGCTTAACAAGATGTTTATATAAGAGACCATGCTTTGAGATTTAGAATATGCCACCAAAGAGAGACTTTGGGTAAAGGTGAGTGAGAGTGGGTATTGGTCAATGTAGGAAGGGTTCATGTGTTTATTATGAGAGTGAGAGTGAGTGGTGTACTTTTCTTTTTTCACCTTTTTTAGTAGATTGTTATCTCTGGATTCGGTCCCTAGATATAGGTAAGTTGTGTCAAACTGGGTAATCAATTCATGTGTCTCATTTCTCTTATTTGTTTGATTTTACATTGAGTGTGTGTGCTTAGATTATATGAAAGATTGAGTGAAATTCATCACATTAGTACCACTACGTAACCTACAGTTTGGATTGTCATAGTTGGGAGGATTGTCTTTGAGACAAAAAGAATATCTAATGTTTGTGAGGTTCCCACATGATGATGGAGGACATTGATCTTCTGCTGAGACAAAAGAAGAGAAGAACAAGAGGAGGATGGCAGAGAGCAGAGGTGCAGCAACAGCAGAATGAACAAGGATCATTCTGATCATTTCTACAAATTATACCGTAGTTGCCATATATATACATACATATATATACATATATTATGTTAGTGTGTTACATCATGTGTGCGTCTCATTTGCCAATCATGTAAAATCTAAAGGTTTAATTTATAAAAAGACGAATCCATAACTTGATGTTATTAGTCTTTATCCCAATCACGCAGGATCATCTCCGTTGGTAGTTTTAATTTCAAATTAAATCTCGAATGACTTTCAAGTCAACACAGTGTTTTTTCTCATTTATTTGTTTAGTTATTTATTTATTTATTTATTTTAAATGTGAACATACAAAAACTGAGATATTTGAATAAAGAGGAAAAAGACATGACAACCACTTTATTATAAAGATGATGAACAAATTAAAGTTGGCAATTGATGAACATTTCCTTGCCGATAAAGGTTCAGTGGCCAAGTCTTGTTAGTATTGCTTTCAAATCAATTTTTTTTTAATTAAATCACTAATGGCTTCTTGTGTCAAATAAAAGAATTAATTGATGTTATTTTTCCACCACATTTCAAATTGAAGAAAGCCAATAAACAACCTTCTCTACAAATCATACATGATTATCTATAGTAGAATTTTTCTTGGGATGAGTTTGGTTTACCGTAATAGGAATAAGAGAAATGAGATAACGAAGAAAAGGGATAAGAATGAATAAAGGATGAAAATAAAAAAAGTGTTTGATTAGAAGAGTAACTCATTGTGAATGGGAAAAGTGAAGAGTAATTTATTGAGAATTGAAAAATAATGAAATGATATGATATAAATTACTGTTATGCCTTTAATATAAAGAAATAAAATTTATTATTTATAAAATATGAAATGTGAAGATATAAATTAGGGATAATTTTGGAAAGATAAATAAATTTTTATTAAATTATGTGAAATAACCAACTTTCTTCGTATGTGAGATTCGGTTATTCACGACAAATAAAAAAGAACGGAGGAAGTATATTACTAAGGACAAAAAGTGTTATTTAACTTTAATTATTAGGGTTAAATATCTAAATTAAGTAATATATGTTAATTATATCAATTGTTTATTATAATTTAATGTTTAAATTTATGACTTATATTTAAAATAAATATTTATTTAATATATAAATATATTGTTATATATATAATAGTATATTTAATATATATATATATATATTAGTGAGGGGTAAAATGGATAATTTACACACATTTCTCCTTTTATTCAACTTCATCCCCTTTTGTTCCCCCAAAATGGGGGGAATGGTGTTACGGCTCAGGGAATAATGATAGAGGGTAATCATTATTCCCATGGTTATGCATATGGACAAATAAAGATTCTTCTCCAAAGAGAAATTATGGTAGCCATCTAAACTCTCATTTTTTGCTTTTCATTTTTTCTTGTGTTCACACTTTTATAATAATAGATTTTTTTTAATAAAATTGATAAATTATTAATTTATTTAAAAATAGAAATAAAGATAAAGATTACTGGACATAAAAACATTGAGGACAAAACAGAAAGAAAATACAAATACTGAAAAAAAAAATATTAATTGCAAGTTTATATATATATATATATATATTTTTTTTGAAAAGGTGGATAAACCACAAATATTAAGAAAAAGTACCAAAAATACAACGACGTTTCCACTAGATGTGGAAAACAAAAGACAAAAAGAAAACAAAAGAAAAACAAAGGAGGAACAGCGGGTCTCCATCCGATTTCCCCACAAAAGCAAGGAAGAGCTACTCCTCACCACTAGTCTGAACCACCTCAATCGGGGAGTGGCCTCCACCCCCACGAGGAAGAGGTCTCGCAGAACTCGAGGCTACGCGATAGAGAGATAGGATCCTCCACCATCACTCTCAAACCATCTGGAGCTGCAGAGAACCAAGATAACATCAAATGAGCAGTCTTCTTCATGACAACATGGGGATAATCACATTTAACAGCAAAGATATAATCATTTCTCGTAAGCCAGATAGACCACACAAAAGCTTTAACAACCCAATCCCCAAGACCCCGCACCGGTGGACGTAAGGCAGCTCTCCAGTCACTCCATAAACTGCCCATTGACAGGGGAAGTTCAGGTAACATTAGAAACCTGCTCAACAAGGACCAAACTTCCCGGGAGAACCGGCACTTTAGGAATAGATGGTCAGCCGATTCAGTATCCGAATGGCAAAAGAACACAAGTAGTCGGGTCGAAGTCTATTACATCTACGTCCTAGCAGAGATTTTTCCGGAGAAAGAATCTTGTTCTTCCAAGCGAGCCAATTAAAGATGTTAACCTTCCTAGGGCGGGGGCCTTTCGAAAAGGATGTTGCGAGAGGGCAGCATGATCCCCCATCATTCAAAAAACAGTAGAATGACTTGACAGAAAAAAACCCGTTGGCCGTCAGTCCCCAAATATTTAAGTCCCTATCACTTTCCGTCAGCACATTTGATCTAGAGCGCAGCTGCTCCACCCCGGGGTAGTTCATAAGCGGCGGTCTCCCAAGTAACGACACAAACTCCCGAACAGTCCCGTTAGGCGAAGGAGCCTAGAAATTCTTCGGCCAAATGTACGTCGGCGCGATGCCATTTAGCCATCTATCCTTCCGGAGAGAGTCGTAGAACCCTCCTTGATCCGAGCAGAAACACAACCCCGAACGCGGGAGGCAGCAGGGAAACCCGGACCAAAAAGAAAGAAACTCTCCCAATCGGGACTCTTGAACAAGTCCCAGTGGTAACATTATAGTTGAAAGCGAAGGATCTTGGTTCCTCCCGATCCATGTTCATTCGAGAGTTTCCATCTCCCATTTCCCAAGCAAAGGCCGGGTTAAAGGGACGATAGCTCCAAGATACCCCGACCTCCTTGCTCCTAGGCGCGGCAGATATTTCTCCAAGCCACAAAGGCGACGGCCGGATGATCAATGTCGGGGACCCGGACCAAAGAAAATCTCTTCTAATCCTATCAATATCTTTGATCACTCACTTCGGTAACTTGTAGAGAGACATCCAATATGTTGGTACCGCCGATAACACCGAGTTGACTAGGGTAAGCCGTCCTCCAATAGAGATGTACGAAGATTTCCAGGAGGACAGGCGCCCTCTGACTTTGGCAATCAAGCCTTCCCAGTCCTGCTTACGAGGTCTTCTACCCGAAACAGGTAAGCCAAGATAGGTCACAGGGAGAAGACCCACATCACAATTAACCGTTTTAGCCTCGCACATATGAGGAAGTTGGTGCAAATTCGTAGTGTAAAGGCAAGTTTTGGAAAAAGTTAGTTTCAAGCGGACTGACCCCTCAAAAGACCCGACAAAAATCAACTTGATCACCCTGAGGTCTTCGGCTCCCCCCACCGTCAACACCAGAAGATCATCCGCATAGTGCAAGTTGCAGACACAGCCCTGCTCCCCCAGTGGCACCCCAACCAGAATTTTTGATTTCAGTGCATTGTCGAACATAGTGCACAACACATCTGAAACAAGCACAAAAAGCAGGGGAGACAGAGGGTTCCCCTATTATTATATGATAAACAACTTAAATATTTCTCTTAAAAATATTATAAACTTTGATATATTTGACATTTATTATAATATAATCATCAATATTAAATTTTAAGCTAACCAAATCATACATATGATATTGGTGACATAGATGTATATAATTGTTCGAGTAATTAATCATCATGATATGTGATATTGGTGATGTAGTAGCTGTGCACGGGAGAGTAGAGTGAGGATGGTGTGGTTGAGATCATGATCACACGTGAGCTCGTAATTTGGATGGCCATAGTTGGAAAGATTTTCTTTGAGATGGAAAGGATATTTTATGTTTGTGAGGTTCCCCACATGATGATGGACGACAATAATCTTTTGTTGCAGAGACAAGAGTACTACTAAGGAGGTGGATGATGGTAGAGAGCATAACTGAAAGAACTGCAAGAAAAGGAATAAGGATCATCATATCTTTGAATAATTAATGGTTGCTATATACTGCTGTTACTTGCCTCATATACATGGTATATACATATTGGTGTGTGTCTCATTCACCAATTTAAACAAAATCTATTTTTTTAATAAAAAAACCATAACTTGATATAATTACTAATTTAAATTTTAATAATGCCAGACCATCTTGTTATTGTTCTTTTCAAATTACATCATTTTAATCTTGGCATTTATTTCAAATTAAAAATCTAACGACTTCTAAGTCAACTATGTAATTATATTTTAAATAAAAATGGAGAAGCCAAACCTTTGACGTTTAAATAGAAAAAATAAAATAAAACACTTAGAGTGGTCATTATAAATTAAATTAAGAATACTAATGAAGTTAGATGAAAATTATATACATAAATTAATAAAAATTAAATTTTATAAATTTCTTCATACATAAAATTTATTTGTAGGTATGTTACTAATTCAATAAATAACAACAGTTTGATTAGAAAAAATAAAGATGCATATTGTAACAAATTTAAAAAGTAAGACAAAAGGTGTATTTTTCCATCTTTGAAAAAGTATGTAAAATTCATATTGGTTTTTCAATTATATATATATATATATATATATATATATATATATATATAATTCATGTATTATGCACAGGTTGATTTAACGTCATTGTATAAATATTTCTGACTTTATAATGTTGTGATCAAAAAGCTTTTAACACAAGCCACTTAGATTTTTCCTTCGGTTCTGAGTGAGGCCAGTCAATAGCTGCTTTTGAGGCTATTTACTGCAAGTTCTGCGACATAGGCCCGAGAGACTTGAACTCCATACTTCTTAAATATCTCATACTTGCTTCGTGACTACTGAGAGTTCTGATTTAAAAAGCAGAATATTAGAAACGAATTTATTACTGTTTGAACTGCAATAGATTGAAGACTGAATATGATCGTTTTAAATATAACTTTTAATAACAACGAACACAAACAGGGCATTTAAAAATATAATTTATTAAAAATTTTAAAAAGCTATCCGGTTTTAATCCGTTTCTAGTAGAAAAGGGACTGAAAACGAGTTTTAAAAATTAATATATTATTTCAATATCATTAAATATTAAAAAAATATCCGTTTAATAGAAAGGATTTAGAAACGGATATTAAAATTAATATATTATTTTAAATATCATTAAATATTAAAAAAATATCAGCTTTTAATCCGTTTTACATTAGAAAGGGATCTGAAAACGGATTTAAAAAAATAATATTATTTAAATATTATCAAATATTAAAAAATACTTGTTTCTAATCCTTTTTATTAGCAACGGATTAAAAACGGATTTAAAAATTAATATATTATTTAAATATCATTAAATATTAAAAAATATTCGTTTCTAATCCGTTTCTATTCGAAACGGACTAGAAACGGATTTTAAAATTAATATATTATTTAAATATTATTAAATATTAAAAAATGATTAAACTAACTTTATTAATAGTATGAAAATAAAAACGAGAAGGGATAAACGTTGACCATGTTTCTGACACTCGGCTACTTCCAAGAACCAATGATGCCTTCCCCAGTAAAACTCTTCAACCGTTAAAATCCGAGGAATTTTGGATTTCTTTGTTTCTAGGGTTTACGACTTCCACATCTTATCCTTCTCGGCGGCCAAATTCGATACTGGTTTTCACCACGATCCAAGTTCTTTGAGAGAGTTTGTCACGAGGCGGAAGAACCCTTTGAGAATTCCATGGCTATGACCGAGTTTGCAATGGTAATCTTGCTATCTTCTCTGTATGTTCTTTTGTTATATAGAATTTGGGGAAATTTCTTTTCTTTGCAATTGAATTCAAAATTCCTGCAATTTTGATTGGTGTCTCGTAGAGGGAATTTTTAAGGGAATGGCTATTGATTTGTTTCTCTTCCCTTTTTCGCTTTCATATTTGTTCAGATTTTTAAGTGCTATGTATGTTTAGCATTATTGTTGTTGATTGTGTTTTGTGGTGGAGTTTTATTTCATGCCTTATCCAGTGGAAGCCTCTACTTGGTGCAAAATTGTGAAATTTATTTCACATGTATCTTTATAACATCTTTTTTTTTAAAAAAAAAGCTTTATGCTTGTTGACAAATATCATCTTGTGAGAACATTTTATTTATTTATTTATTTGAATTGAGTGTCTTCTGCTTTTTTATTTCCTATGTTTTTTTTACTAATATTATTTTTGTGATTTTTCTAGGTTTTTGGAGTTGCGGTGATATCTTGTGTTGTGTGGTTTTTCATGTTTGTCGTATTTTGATTTTCATTCAATCCGTCATTTCATAGAATATAGTGGGTGTTTAAGTGAGGATCAAGCCTCGAAACTTGAGAATAGCTCTCTGTTCTATGAATCAGGTCTGCTGCATTGATCCATAACCCTATGGTTCTCTAGCTGCTCTTTCTCCCGAGTGTTCATGATTTGTTGTGGTTTGCAGCTCTCCGTCACAATTGGGTTTGTTTTTTCAGTGGGAATCCTAGCTTTTCTTCTCACATTGTGATGCTACTTGTCTTGTTTTCATGGTGTGAATGTGGAATAGTCATCAATTTTAATATCTTGAAACTTTGATATCTTGTGCCCTGCTAATAATAATTCTAACATACACCATAATCCAGGATCAAGCCAAGACTAGGGAATCCATCTTTCAAGCCACAAAAACATCACAGTTGCATCCTGTTCAGGTAGCTTCTCAGTACCTTGATATAAACAAAAGTCATTCTATCTGCAATTCCTAATAGAAAGTAGAAGCATTGTGTTGGTTAATGTCCACAGATTAGCTTAAGGTTTTTTTACATGTGTACCCCTCCAACTGAAAATGGATTCTTGTTTTGTATGAACTGGATGTTTTGCAGTTATGATTTTGGGCACGCAACAAGTTTGAAGAGACACATAAGAAATAACAAAACATAATGAGGAGAACAAAACGAAGGGTAGCTCTAGTACAAAAATACATTGGAAAGTGAAAATAAAATTTATAGCAATTTCAAAAAGTCATGTGGTACTAAAAAACTAAAAATTTATGAATGTTGATGGCCATTGTGATAAGAGTTGTTTCTATGCTTTTACACCAACCCGGAGTAAAATATCATTAAAAATACACCAACAATTTTTTATATATCAGAATTTCTTCCAAGTTGTTTCTATGCTTTTACTTCTGTTTATATATTAACATTAAATTGATGCTAAAAAAATTGGGTTTATCATATTTTAGAAATATTATCTGTTTTAATTTTTCTGTCTATTAAAATAACAAGTAATATTCGTAAAAAATAAATAATTTTTTAAGAGAAAATAAAATCCCGTTTCATCAAAAGTAAAATAACGCACGAAACAAAGTCAATAACATGACCCAAATCAATTAAAAGTAAAAATTTTATTAGTCACTTTAAAGAACCATTTGTCTTTTTAAAACAAGATATTTAGGCTACATGTAACTAATTTTTGGGCATTGCTGAAAGGAATTCTTCACAGTGAATTGCAGAACTTGCACAAACAATTAGTTGCCAGTGGCATATTGATGGACTCAGAATTTTGGGCAGCAAGGAAGGTAAAATTAGTTTTTAGGCTACATGTAACTAATTTTTCACTTCAAAGATAATGTGTTGTGATTTTAAGATTTTTGAGCATTCTATCCTCTTATTATCCTGAATCAAGTACTCCCTACTTGGTCATGAGAAAAGGTTTTTCATCATCACTCTGTTGATGGGGCCTAAAACATTCAAAAGTTTCTTGAACTTCATTGTAGGGGGGGTTTAGGCATTAGGGAAAGGTTGGATGATAAGAACTTATATTTTCTGAGGGCACTGCCTAGTTCTCTTTCGACAGGTGCACTTGTTGCTTGAATACTGATGTATTAATATTTAGACTTCCATTTTCAGCACAAGGCTAAGTCTTTATCCATGTGATAACAAGTGTGTGATGTGTGACCATGTGCTTTTTATGTGCATACAGATGTTGAGTTGGGAGACACAAGAACAGTGGCTGAAGCACTTGCAAGGTCCAAACAGGGTTAGAATGAATTTTTCAATGCATTTTCATTCTTTCTCGTACTGTTGGATTTGTTTCTCTGTTCTCTTCTGATGCTCACTTTATTTCTATGCAGGGTTGTCTACTGAAAATTCTGATGAGAATGTGCACATGGAAAAGTCAGAGAGGGTTTGTCATATGACTGAAATCGAGGATCTTCAAGCACCTCAAAGTTTTCCAGTTGCACCACTCTGCATAAAGGTGCTTAGAGATGACTGTATGTCAAGTTCTTAACAGCTTGTAATGTTCCACAATAAGTCACAAGGTATATAACTTGCGTTACAGGATCCGCGCGAGTATTTTGATTCTCAACAGGCCAATGCATTGAGGGTCCGTTTGGATCACGGAATAGGAATGGTAATGGTAATAGGAATGGGATAAGTAATGGTAATGGTAATGGGAAAAGTAATGGTAATGGTAATGAAAAAAATGTTTGGTTGAAAGGAATAAATATTGGGAATGGAAAAAGTGACATAGAGAATTGTATGTAAATTACTTTAATACCCTTAAACTAATATATAAAATAATTACATATAAATAAATATTTAGTCTCTATAATTATTATAATTAAATATTTAGAATAAGTAATTTTTTTATCATTAACCAATTTAATTTAATTATAATATTTAAATTACTTAATTTATGTTTATTATAATTTAATTTAATTATTATAATGACTTAATTTATGTTTATTATAATTTAATTTAATTATTATAATGACTTAATTTATATTTATTATTATTATTTAATTAAGTCTTAAGTAGGGGCAAAAATGTCATTTCACTTTACTTATCATAATTAAATAGTTTTATTAATTATTTTATTTAATTAAATCTGTGTAGGGGCAAAACTGTCATTTCATTTTTAATTATTATAATATTTAAATGGCTCAATTTATATTAATTATTATTTACTTTAATTATTATAAATAGTTATTTAAATTAATAATTATTATTTAATTAAATCTTAAGTAGGGGGCAAAAAATGTCATTTCATTTTCCTTATCATAATTAAATACTTTTTATTAATTATTTATTTAATTAAATCTATGTAGAGGGCAAAAGCGTCATTTCACTTTCCTTATCATAATTAAATACTTTTTATTAATTATTTATTTAATTAAATCTATGTAGGGGCAAAAGCGTCATTTCACTATAATTATTATAATATTTAAATGACTCAATTTATATTAATTATTATTTACTTTAATTATTTTAATTAGTTATTTAAATTAATAATTATTATTTAATTAAATCTTAAGTAGGGGCAAAAATGTCATTTTTACTATCGATAGTGTTTATTACTCTCCATGCTCCGATTTTGGGGGGTAATCAAATGCTTTACTATGCACTCATACGATTAACTACGAGTCTTTCATTCTAAGTAATAGTAAAAATATCGAAACATGGGCGTATATCTCTATTAGCAATCAATCCCGTACGCGATAGTGCCTCGATCCCTTCATCCAAACACAACTTGAAGACTTTGGGTGACAATGGTACTGGAATGAAACCCATAGACTGTAACTTGAGTGCGGAAGAGGCCTGGATTTATTTGATTGGGCAGATTTCTCAGGTGAAAGTGAGAGGGTTCAATCATCTGATCGTGAGGAGAGGCTTCACGGGCACGCTTGGCAAGTCTGAGATAATAACGAGGAGCTTCGACAAAGTTTGCTTGAAATAAAAGAGGAGGGACGATATCGATGCGAGATAATGCGTCGAATGAAGAGACGTGATGATGAGTTTTGAGAGGATTCTTCACGTGATCGCTGATTCTACTGCAGGGACTCACAGACCGATTCATCGATCGATCATGATGTTGACTTATAGTTGTATTTGTCGTATACTTATTATTTTTGTGTTGAACACATATACTTAAATATTTCTTTTTTTGTATGAATTGATGAGTTTATTTTTATTTGTTGGTGTTCTAGGTTAAAAATTTATGTAGCGAGGGTTTTTTAAAAAAATTATGGATATAATTTTTATTTTTATTTTATTGACTTAAATGTTAGAAAAGCGGATTACTAAAACGGATTTATTTGTTTTGAATATTGTTTTTTTAAATTTTTAAAAAAACTTTAGGAGCAATTAGGAATAAAAAAACTATTGTTTCAATAGGGGAACAAAAAAATAAAAGCGAGAAAATATTCATTTTGGAATCGTTTCTATTTTTGTAACTAAGAGCGGATTAGCAACACATTTTTATTTTGTTTTAATTTTTTTCAAAAAAATTAGAAATATAATGCTTTCAGTTTCCAATCCGTTTCTAAATTTAGAAACAGAATATTTTCCCGTTTCTATATAAATTAGAAACAAGGGTATTCGAAACAGATAAATTCCGTTTTTAATCCGTTGCTAATTCACTTTAGCAACGGATTAGAAACGGAAAAATACTGTTTTTAAACCGTAATTTTCTTGTAGTGTCATGATAGGGTCAATACCATTGGATTGCTAGCAGGTATTGTGGTAAGGTATTTTTTTTTTTATTATTTCTAAAATCTTGTTCTTAAATATACTTAAAGAAACTTTTTTTTCCATAAAATACAAGATAACTGTAATACCTTGATCCTTTGGATATTTATTGGAAAATATATTCATGATATTATTACAATTGCAGTAAAATTTTTCTACAGAGCAATCTTGTTGAAAAACCCCGAGTGAAAAGAACAAAGATCTAAATGTGAAAGTTTCTAAAAGATTTTGGGTTAAAGAGTAATAGAAAAAGGATTGACATGAAATGTTTCTGGAAACCAAGAACTCAAAGGTAAGGCGGTAGGGATCTTTTTAAAATACTGTGTTATTCTTCAGGGACCATTGGACAGTTTGTAAGGATCTTTTGGCAATACTATTTCATAATTCAGGGACCATTGGTGAACTTTTCAGGGATCTTTTTGTAAGAGATTGTATTTTCAGAGACTAAAAGTGAATTTTGGCTGAAAACTTAAGTCGAGAAAAATCTAGAATTTGATGGCTTCTTCTCCTTCATCTTCATATTGTTACAGTAACTCGAGAGAATGAAGAAATGGGAGGTTTGAGATGGAGGAATGGAGATCGCTGGAGGAAGCTCGCTAAAGGGTTGGTTTGAGTTGGTAAGAACCTTTCTTTGTGTTGTATTTGACATGGATGTATGTATGTATGTATATTTGGTTTAATGAAGAAGAAGATGATGGATTTGAATATAATTGATGAGGATGAAAAAGTAGTTGTTGTGAAATGATTTTTGTGTTGAAAAACTCTTGTATTTGGGATAAAATTGCATGGAATGGTGGAGGTATTTCCTGCATTTACTGTATCATTACTATAGCACCGAGATTAGGGTTTGGTTAATTAAGTTGATGATTATGATGATTAAGATGTTAATGATGATGGATTAGAATTGGTTGGGTTTAGCCCAATTGATTTGGTTGGATTAAATCAAGTTGGAATTGATTTGGTTGAGTTGAATTGAATTGATTGAGTTGGGTTTGATTTGGTTGAGTTGGGCTTGATTAAATCAAGTTGAGTGTGGTTGGATTTGAATTGTTTGGTTAAGTTGGATTGAAGTTGATTTCGCTTAGTTCATATGTGGGTTAATCACTTTGTGCTGAACCAAGTGGAGGAGAATTTGGGTTCGATTGAACCAAGCTGGTTCAACAGATTTTGTATAAGAATTGAGTTGGTTTAAGGCTGGTTGGTTTAATTAAACTTGGTTCAGTGGAATTAAGGTTGGTTCAACAGTGTTTAGCCTAAATTGAGTTGGTTTAAGTGTAATTGGAGACTAGTTTAATTATGCAAGATCGTGTTTTAACTGATTAGAGTGAGTGGGCCAATTAGAGAGTCAGTTATTTGGTTTGTTGTATTTTCTGTTGGATCCAGTTATGTTGTTAGTCGTCATATTTATTTACTTTATTCTATTCTCCTATTAGGTGTTGTTCAGGCTTGGGAGGGAGTTCCATGTCTAGCAAGAAACCCAAAGGAGACCAAGTGAGTTGGTAGTGGCTGTTATTTTAAATAATTGGTTCATTATTATTATTTTGAAATAATTATTTAATGGCTAGCATTTTGGAAATAATGGTTTAATTATTTCATTTTATTTTGTTCAATTGCGTATACTATTGCAATATACTTATATTTATTATTATTTATTTATTGTTGATGTGCCATGACAATCGTATTAATATGCATGGTTTTGTATAATTATTCATATTTTCAAATAGTGGAAATAGACGTATATATGATTTAATTATTCAATTCATGTATTTATTTTTTATGGTTACATATACTTTGATTTGGAATGATTTGTGAAACCATGTGAGCATATTAAAATGTTTTACAGGCAATATTTGTGGAATTGGTTTTCATTCATGGTATAGAAATGGTATCGTGGATCTGGACTTTACTAGTATTATGCATTGTTATATTTTTAGCATTGGTTTCGTGGAAAATAATGTTTAATTATGATATGTGAATATTTGTCCTGGATAAGGATCCTGTGATATGATTTATACCGATTATATTATTGCTATATCTACTTGATGGTTTGGACGATGACGTCGGGCTAAGGCCTGACTACTGCAGCAATGGGTGGCCACGGGCCAGTCTTTAGAGATGGCATGGTGGACCTGAGTGTTGATTTCTACGAGAGCCAGTTCAGGTGGGAGTGTAGAGCCCTGACTGAATATTCATCGGGTAGCCGAGGGTCACCGACTGGTGAACCGATGGGTCAACGTTAAGGACATGAGTTCCTTGACGGCTTAGAACCTAGCCGCGGCCAAGGGGAAGGTTTAGAGAGTTTTCTAGACCATGTTATGTTGGGTGAGTGTTGGGTATTGCTTTATTTTGAATTTGAGATTTATGTTATTTTGGATTGTGATGAGGGTGCGAAGCCAGTTGTCATTCTTAAGAGGGCAGTCCCTCACAAAATTTGTGTTTTATGAGAAAATCGATTTGATGTTGATTTCTGTTGAATTTATGTTTGAAAAACTCTTTAAAGTGGTATTTTGTCAAATTTCTAGTCTTTGTGAAAGTTGGGAAATTATTTGAGAATTGATGTTTATATACTTTATATACACTATATTTAATTATTTAAAATTATTGAGCCACTACCGACCAACTAAACGTTCTGTAGTTGCAGGAGCAGGACCCTAGTAGATCATTGTTCGACCATAGAGCTAGTCAAGGTTGAGTCCAAGATTGCAGTGGGTCCCATATTTTATTTTATATTTATTGATGTTGTGATCTTGTAGCTGTTGTACACACAAATTAGAGTAATTATATTTGTTGTATTTATGTATTTGACCTTGTAGTTGGTGTAAAGTTGTAAATCGTGATTTGTAAGTCTGATTTGTTTTTTGAGGGGTGTCAGTTTTCAGTTAAAAAGGGATTTTTAACTGATGGGTGCTACATTTACCTCGGTAGAAGGGATGGGTGTGACAATAACAAAAACAATATAATTTAAAATAATATAAAAAAGAGATCTACAAATCAAGAGGCCCTAAACTTTTTATGGACATTTTCTCTAGCTAGTCTGTTCCGCCCTCTCTGCTCGTTTGTCCGCTAGTTGGCGCACTGCCTCTGGGGGTCTGTTTTTCGTCGTTGTCTGAGTCTCGCCCAGTCCCTATGTTGTGGTTTTTTGGGTTTGGGTGTTGTTTGTTTTTGTGTTTTTTTGTATCACTCCCTGTGGTTGTTGTGTTCATGTTTGCAGTTCTATTGTTTGTTTGTGTTCAATTGTTTTGCCGTATTGGTTAAGTGTTTTTGTTTTTGGTTTTTGTCTTTTTTTAATGCATTTGTGGTTTTTTAACTTTATTTAAAAAAAATCCATAACTTAGAAGTTATTATGAATTCAATTCAACACATGATGTTGGAATTTAGATGCCTCAAATTTGGACTTCCAAGTGCTTACTACTAGCCTTCATTTCGCTTAGACTTCTAAGTTTGGCTTTCAAGTCATTGTGATTATTATTTATTAATCTTCATTTCAACAACCCTTCTCTGTCACCATTACTTTTACATTAAATCTCTGGAGACTTCTAAGTCAACTTCGTCAAGTTGCCAAGCCTCCCCCATTGGTGAGTTTCTTGTGTTATTTCTTATATTAAATGAAAATGTTAAAATAAATTCATAAAATTTATTTGTAGCTATATTACTAATTCAATAAATATAGTTTGAAAATAAAAAACTAAAGTTGCATATTGTAAGAAATTTAAATGCAAAACAATATTTATTTTGACTATATTTTATATTACTTTATAATAAAGTAGTTTTTTGCTTTCATTTAAAAAAAACTTGTTTTTGAGATTTTTTTTTAGATAAAAAAATATCTATTTTAGAAAATGAAAATATAAAAAGTGTTCTTGAACGAAAGAGGGCCTATAAATTTTTTTTATATATAAAATCATCATGTTTGAGCTTAAAGCTTCTCATTAATGCAAGACCATTCTTATCACTATTGCTTTCAATAATCTTTCTAATTGATTTTCATGGTCGAGTTCTTATCAAAGTATTTCTACCGAAAAATCCAATGCTTACATTAAAAAAAACGAACATCAAGCAATCCTATAATATTAGTTTGATTAATTAAAAAATAATAATAATCAAGAATGCATAATTTAATTAATATTTATATAATATTAGTTGACATAAAGTAGTCCATACATATGTTATTGTTTCCAATTACATGTTTTTATAAGATCACAGAAGACTAATAACCATACAATACTAAAAAAAAAATCTTGTTAATTTAACTCATCAACATCTTCAGAAATGATAGTCAATTCTCCATCATCGGTGTTCAAGTTTGACAGATGTGATGGTATTTTGAGTCGATTCTGAAAGTGTGGCATCTGCAAGCTACTAACATCACCTTCTAACATCTCTATCACTTTGCGCATGGAAGGCCGATCTGATGGCCTTATCTGTATGCACCACAAGCCTATCATGCATAATTTCTTCTCTCTTTCATCAATTGCAATGACGGTATCCATTTCTACCACATCATGCTCAATTTTATCTTCAATAAGTTTATCATAAATCCATGAAGGATAGTAAACTTGGCTTGTATTCTCTGCGCTTACAGCTGAATTCCTTTTCCCACCGGCCATTTCTAAGAGTAGCATACCAAAACTATAAACATCACACTCGTGAGAGATAACACCAAAACTTCTCTATATTAACTCTGGAGCAATATATCCTATAGTTCCTCTTGCAACACTGAGTGATACCAAGCTATAGTTCTTTGGATAGTGTTTTGTGAGGCCAAAATCAGAAACTTTTGGATTAAAGTTATGGTCTAAAAGAATGTTATGAGGTTTGATGTCAAAATGTAAAATTTTCATATCGCATCTTTTGTGTAGATAATCAAGTCCCCGAGCAACTCCCAATGCGAAATCAATTAATTTGTCTAGAGAGAATTTGTGGTTGGGACCACTGTTGGATGAGAAGATAAACTTATCAAGGGAACCACTAGGCATGTACTCATACACCAGAGCTCTCTGCGTGCCATCTGAGCAAAAACCAATCAGTTTTAGGACATTTATATAGTGAATCCTACCAATGGTCGAAACTTCATTGATGAAATATTCACCGGCATTGTACTTAGAATTTGTCAACATCTTGATAGCAACAAGTCTGTCCCAAGGAAGTAGGCCTTTAAAGACATAACCAAATCCTCCTTGGCCTAGTTTCTCCTTGAAGTTGTTGGTCATAGTAATGATGTCGGTGTAGGAATACCGAGTTGGTACAAGAGTTTGTTGGTTCCTCAAAAATTTCTCCACAATATCGACGGATATCATCATTTGGTGCAATTTGTAAGAAATGAAAGCATATATAGTTAGTGGCGCAAATACACATCTTCCCAACACTGCAAATAATGTTGAATAAGCAAAACTAAAAATAAGTTATAAACTGATATTTTTATATCTCTTCGGCAAAAAAAAAATTATAATGAGAAATTAAGCTTAATAAATTGTTAGAAACAACTAAAATGAGATTAGAGAAATTTGATTTATACCTAACAGTGCTTTTAGAATTTGCAAAGAATATCACCACCATAAATAGTAATTGACATTACAAGATAGTAATGCTTTCGATTGTGGTTGT
>NW_024087176.1:0-45747 GCF_009730915.1 Dioscorea cayenensis subsp. rotundata
TTTTGATTTTCTGCTTTTTATTCTTTTTTGTTTTTAATTTTTGCTTTTAATAAATTTATATATATTTTATTTTTATTTTCTAGTTTTGATTTTTAGTTTTGATTTTTCTATTTTTAATAAATTTTAGTTTTATTTCTTTACAAATTATATTTATAACTTTATAATTTAATTAAATTAATAAGTTATAATTTAATTTTTATATTTTAATTAATAAAGATATATCAAATTAAAAGAAAATAATTTCTAATTATAAAATTCATTAAATTAACGAAAAATTACATAAGATAAAAACATAGAAAAATAATCTTAAAACATACGCTGATATATACTCAAAATAAAGTTTAGAAGAACTGTGACTACTAGTCGGATGTTATCGCCTACTCACCAATATCACTATGAAGATGCCGTTAAATATATTATATCCGCAGACGCTATTGAAAATCGCCTCTTTTTCTCAGAAATTTCATCGATGAGACTTGACGTGTGGTAGATAAGCTGGGACTTGTTCACGACTTTTCCCATTCCAAATTTTTCCAATAGAATTAGTTTTGATTTCAGTAATATCATCATCACTGAATCATTTCAGTCATTGTGTTTCTGAAATACAAACATTAAATAACTTTTGATAAATTAAGCATCGACCAAATGCATAGACCAACATGAAAATCTCACACATTTATATTTATAAATACACTCACAAAACTAAGCAGAGTTGGCCTATAATGAAAATTGTAGAAAAGCACAAAAGAAATCAACAGTAAGAATCAATCAGTCCATTGAGATAATTATATAAAAAATATATATGATGGTAGAATGACTATAATCAAACAAAAATAGCATACAAACCATAAGAAATCTCATCAACAAAAGAGGTCAGCTTTAAAGGAATGCAGAAAAACACAAAGTAAACATATATTGAATAAGATAATTTAGATTTTGACTATATATATATATATATATGATAAAAGTATATAAAATTAGCTTCAGAAAATACAGTAACCATGATGTATGATAAATCTGAAACAGAATAATAGAGATCCCTCGTTAGTCTCAGAGAATCCGAAGGCTGGTCAACGAAGTCATGTCCTAACTGAAGCGAGCAGGTCTTTGGGCAGTTCCAATGAGAGACGTAACTCCGATACTCCATGTTGTTTTGCATGGGAAATAACTGGCTTTTTGATATTCTCACTCTAATGCATGAATTTGTCTCTAATATATAGTGTGACGAAAACTCTTGTTTTGAGGAACTCCAATCAACATCACAACATTAAATACCCAAAACAAGGACTCTATATATTCCCACCAATTGGTTTTTCTCTTGTACTTAAATCAACTCTTAGTATTGGTATCTTTTGTTTTAATTTTTGGGGTTTAATTATGAGTGGAAATTAATGAGTTCTTATTTATTGATTCTGTCAGCTGAAATGATGATGATAAGCAAAATCTAGCAGGGTCTGTTGAGTGAAGTTTTTAAGTTCTTAAATCTTTATAATGTTGATTTAGTTTTATGGATTATTGACAATGAAAAATTGTTATAGGATGTTGAAGTGGAGGTTGCTTCAATGGAAGGATGTTCCAAAACTGAGAAGAATGAGAGTAAGAACTATGATCAATGATTTATATGAAAAGCTTCTCAAACATGCTATTCAAATAGTACACAAAATTACTTCCTGTCTGTTTTATGTATAATTATTCTTCAGACATTGATCTGTTTTAGATAGGTGGAGAAGAAATGAACATTCAAATAGGTTTCTGAAGAAAACAATTGGATGGAATATCTGGTTGGACAGAAATAACGGAATTTTCAATCTTACCTTTCTTTCTACAACTTCAATTTTATTTAAAATTTCTCATATGCTCATTGATTGGTGTTCTACAACCAGGGACTCTACCAAGAAGTTTCCGTGGATTCTATATCAATCGTCAGTGTTCTCTCGACTTCGCCGACAGTGCGAACGACGCAAGAACTCGATTCGCCCACAACTTCATGAGTGACTTCTTGGTCCGACGGCAGTTGACTTTTCGTTACCTCTTGGTATTCGCCGTCTCGTGGGCTTTCGCGTGGGGAGTTTCAGTCCACGCCTCTGTCGCTTGCTCTCTTTTCTTTCTTTTTGTTTGTTGTGAACGCTCAAACCGCTGGTGTAATGTCCTTTTATATCCCTGCTTTTTGTTTTTGTTGTTTTGGACCCGTTGTTTGTGTTGTCAGATGCCGCTCAAAGGTGTGAATTTTTAGAATCAATTGGTTGACAAAATTTGCGAGGGAATCAAAGTTGAAAATGGTTTTGTAAGATGGAAGGGAAGATAATGAAGTGTTTATGGTTTTTGTGTGTGTAAGCTTTTTAAATAAATGTTATTTTTGTCAATATTAATATTGTTGTTGTTGCTCTGTTATTGTGCATTATTATATATTATTATTATTATTATTATTATTATTATTATTATTATTTGATAAATGTACACTATCTATAATTTTCAACCATTGAAATTCGGGAGTTATGAAATAATTTAAAATATATGATTTTAGTGATATTAATTTGAATACATATGTAATAAAAAATAGTTTTATTTTTCAATTAAGAATTAAGCTGAAGGTAGTATTTTTGTTGTAATTATCCCCATTCTATTGTAGGCTTTTTGATTTGTCATGAATTGGGATTATAAAAAACATAATTTTATGAATAATTCTCCATGTGAGTAGTCGTAACAC
The DNA here is from genome assembly GCF_009730915.1 of Dioscorea cayenensis subsp. rotundata. Lineage (NCBI taxonomy): Eukaryota > Viridiplantae > Streptophyta > Magnoliopsida > Dioscoreales > Dioscoreaceae > Dioscorea > Dioscorea cayenensis. The sequence goes on from NW_024087176.1 coordinate 2,708, forward strand.
TTCGTGAATACTAATTAAGAGTATGTAAAATTAAATTCTGTTTATTCCTAATAAAGACAATTAATAACTAGAGTTATTAAGCATTTTATAAATTAGAGGGACATTAAATATAGAGAGGTATGGGTAATTCTGAAAAATGAATTATTTAATTTAATTTTGAAACCTAAGTAATTTTCTTTGTCTACTGTTAAATGGGATAATTAAAATTGAATGGATGGAGCATATTTGTAGTTTAAGAGCATATATGTATAATATATATTTTTAAATAATATCTTAAATACATTCAATACATTTAAAAATTTATCTTTTTTCTCCTTTTGATCAGTCATGAATTGGGATTATGAAAAACATAATTTTATGAATAATTCTCCATGTGAGTAGTCGTAACACTTAGTCAATAATAATTAAGAGTATGTAAAGTTAAATTCTGTTTATTCCTAATAAAAACAATTAATAACTAGAGCTATTAAACATTGTATAAATTAGAGGGACATTAAATATAGAGAGGTATGGGTAATTCTGAAAAATAAATTATTTTATTAAATTTTGAAACCTAACTAATTTTCTTTGTCTACGGTTAAATGGGATAATTAAAATTGAATGGATGGAGCATATTTGTAGTGTATGAACATAAATGTATAATTTTTTAAATAAATATAGCTCTCGTGCTCCTTTTCATCATTGGAAAAGGAACCAAGTTAAGTAGTATTTTTATTTAATTGTAAAATAAAAACTTACTCCCTTGTATGGCTATGACTAAATAAAATTATTTTAAAGTTCGTTAAATTTTTTATATTTGACTCATTTAAGTATTGGCAATGTACACCGTAGTTGATGAAAAATTACTTAAATATTTATATATACTAGGCATTCCTGCGAGTTCCAAGATCGGAGCTTTTTAAAATTTATTAGGAGTTTTTATGCAAGTAATATTATATATATATATATATAATTAATATAAATAAACCACTTCTACAATGGAAGCCCTTGTATATTTTTGGATTTTGAATATCTTATAGGCATTTAATGCATAAATAAAAATGCACTAAAGTTTTTCAATTATTAATATCATAAATAATATAAATAAAAATTAAATGTATTATATTTAAATTTGCTCTTCGAAACACTTGGGAATAGATTATACATCTACTTAAGTTTTTATACAATTCCCATGCTTTGCTTTTATTTTAGTTTTAGTTTTAGTTTTAGGGTTTTTTTTCAATTTTGATGATTGTAAGGCAATATTATATATAGACATAATTTGAAATAAAATATTTTAATTAATGAGATTATCACGTCATACAAAAGTTTTTAAGAGAAAATAAATAAAACAAATTCAAATAGAACAATACCCGTGAGAAGAAGTATTATATAGAATATAAATTAAAGGATAAAGAAAATTTAATTGCACAATAATAAATATCACAACCTCTTTTATAGCTCATTATAAAAAGTAAGGATCATATTTTAGAAATACATTTAGTTTCTGGAAAAAATACATCTAGTTTCTAGAATTTCAATATCTTACATCCTTTAATATTCTATATTTTGATAACTTTAATTTTTTCTAATTTGCTTAGATATAATATAAGATAAATAGTCATTTTCAATTATGACTTGCAAATTGACTATTATGATTTGATAATTCCCTATAGGCATACATTTATCACAAAAACAAAATATATTTCAATCACTATAATTGGTTTTGAATGGTTTTATGAAGTATTTAATGCAAAAATTAATGAAAGTAATTAAATTTTTATATTACTTATTTTTATAATTAATGCAAATAAATATTTAAGTGCAATAATATTTAAAAAAATCATAATTATTCGATGAAATACTCTCAAGCCAGATTATACATCTACTTTAAATATATGTATAGACCAAGCATTCTCCCTGGCTTCGCATTGAGTTTCTGTAATATATAAATAAGTGCAAATTAAAGTTTTTAAATATTAATATCATAAGTAATATAATAAAAAAATATAAATTTATTCATTGAAATACTCTGGGAGCGGATTACATATCTAATTTAATAGTATATATATATATATATATATATATATATATATATATATATATATATATATATATATATATATATATATATATATATATATATATATGTATTTTAAAAAATAGATTTATAAAACTTTTGACAGAACAGTTACTTGGCTTTCACTACCTACAAATTACCAAATAAAAACATATCAGATAATTGTGATATTTGTAATAAAAACACAATCAAACAACAAATGATTGAATAATTGAATTAAAAATAACAAAAACTATGATAAACTAAATATTAATATTATTCACACTTACGTGAAAAACAAAACCCATACCAAGAAAAAGGGAATTATTATTCATCTTTATTAGAATATGGGCAATATATATTAACAATTAACATCATCATTTAATTTTTTTTTTTAGATTTTTTTCATCTTCTTCTACAATTATCTATTCATCTTCCCATAAAACCCAATCTATAATTTAGTACCAAGTAACTTAATGGTCATGATAAAATCAATTTATTAAATCTTATATGTTTAGGAATATTCTTTAAAAAGAGTTTAAAAATCTTCAATCGAAACCCCTCCAATGAGATTATCATCAATTTTCATTGGAAAAATCTTATTTAATATAATAATATTATCTATTAGTCTCCCTATATTTTTATATTTTTTTAATATTTAAAATAATACCAAATAGATATTGTTAAATATTTTTTTAAAACATATTTTTAAAAAGGGAAGGATTCCGCTTCCATTGGAACATCCTACTAAATTTTTTATATAACCGATTTAATGCACATGATGAAATCAATGCCTCATTATGTAATTAAAAATTTTTAATTATTAATATCAATGCCTATTATGCAATTAAAAATTTTAATTATTAACACTATATTTAGTATAAATAAAACTATTAAAATTATGTGAAAATTGGCACACAAAAAAAACCCCCATAAGTTTGCAATATTGCCAAAAACACCCCTTTAATTTGGCAATCCCTAAAAACCTCTTCCTTTTAAATTCAATGTTTTCCAAACCCCCAAAGCATGTAACGGTGGTTAACGGAGTTATTTTTAAATGTTATGGATGAAATTGCCCCTTGGATGGGAAGTCGTGGCACCGCAAAATGCCTGGAGGTTTGAGAGGAAGTGGGGGTTTTTTTCTTAGGGTTAATCCCAAGAGACGACTTTTCATCAAGCCGTATACTTGTCTTTTCTACACTCGCCTTCAGCCTTTTTCCCTTCCGGGTTGTCTCTACCGACATCCTCTCGAATTTCAGATTTTTCCTTTCCACCGGTGTGTTGAAGGATAAGTCAAGTATTCGGCATTTCGTCAGTTGGCAATCTAAGGTATTGAAGAAGCCAGCCGTAATTATGGTTCTATGTTAACTATTCTGTTACAAAGAAAGATTTTTTCGGTTTTGTTTTTGTGATTCTATTTTTATTGAAAGATATTGAAGTCTCGTAGGGAGATTTCTTGGTCGGGTTTTTGTTAGTCTCGCAGTGCATTTCTGGGTTAGGTTTTGTTTTGTTTTTACATTTTCGTCTGTGTACACGACCGAAATAGTTTTCCGATTGTTATGATTTGTTTAATGTTTATAATATACGTTTTCCCTTTCATTTGATATGGTCGCAGCTTTTACAAATGATCTTTCCGCTTTATAAGTTTTTTTGTTTTAAAAACGATGTCTCCGCTTAAATATCGTGGTTACCGTTTAAGAAACTATATCACTGTTTAACATATTATATCTTTGTTTAAGATTTGTGGCTGACTTCTGTTTAAAAACCTCTATTTCCGCTTAAAACATTGTGAATACTGCTGAATGTGTTGTTATTGTCGCAGACTTCTGATTATGGTAGTCAACCTAGTCAATGGGCGATGCTACTTGACACCGGTAGTTGAGACCTTGGCTGAATTAAAAGTTTACATGACCCCTTGACACTGGGAGATCATCCGAATGACACCGTTTGCAGCATTTACTGAGCTAGAAGCTGTATTCCAAGAGATGGCCCTTCTTGATTCTCTACTGCAAAAGTACGATGGCCGCACCAATAAATTCAGGATCGGGGAAAGCCTGCTGAGTTTCAGGCCTGAAGATGTGACCATCGTTCTTAGTTTGCATTGTGATGGAGACGCAGTCGTATTTCAGAAGAAGAAAACACGCTCAGGATTCGAAGAAAGGTATTTATCAAAAACCTATGAGAGACACAGAGACTCCATAAAGAGAACTCTTGAGCAACTTGTTCGATAGAGTTGAGAAGAAGAAAATTTTGTTAAACTCCTGATGGTGTACCTCATGGGTACAATCTTCTTCCCAAATACCTCATACTCGGTTCCGAATTGGATCATTGATTATGTCGATGATCTACCTGGCATGGGCTGATACGCATGGGCGCAGGCGATGCACAAGTGGCTTATGGAGAACATTCCACAAGTAGCCGCTCGAGTGCAAGGTAGATGCGCCGGGAAGAAGACCAACACAGGGTATATTAATTGTTGCTCGGTCGCGCTGAACATCTGGTTTTACGAGCTGATCGAAACCGAAAAGAAATTCTATTTTAGCAAGACCCCAAGGATGTTGTGCTACGGTGAAAATACTTACCGGAAGTAAGCAACAATAGAAACAAGTTTGTTATCTCTAGAAGGAAAAGAGGTGATAAATCATGAACAATGTGTTTAACAATAGTAGTTAGTGTTTAAATATAATATTTAGCGTTTAACAATGTGTAGTTTCTGTTTAAATATGTTCTTTAGTTTTTAAAAAGTATTTTTTATGTTTAAAAACTTGCTATACTGTTTAAATATATAAGTTAAATTGTTAAATTTATCTATTATTTTTTAAATTGAATGATTTCTCTGAGATTGTTTTGTTTACATATGTTAGTTTCCTGAGCTGGTCCCGGCGAATGCCGACGAAGATATATTTGTCCGGGTCAACCGCCGGGGGGATGTTATTGCTCCGGAATCACTTGCTCGAAGGCAAGATTTGAGGCCAATCTCTTTCGTGAGCGCGCAATGCAATTATCCTACTTTCAACCCAACACGTGCACGCATTCCTCGGCGCCGGAGAAGCCCTGCCCTACCTCGACAATCCGCCCGATCGCCATAGCCCCCAGATATTGGCCGCCCCTCCCCCCCCAACGGCAGTTGGCGACGATGTCACTGCAACTCTTCTGCAAGCGTGTCAGATATTGATTACCGAGTTCCTCGACTTGTCGCTCGGGTTGAGGCATTGGAAGAACGTATATCGATCGCGCCGCTCCTCCAAATAAATGGAGCACCCGGACTGACAAGGCGTTAAAAATTTGATAACGATGACTTTCATCCGGATAGCCATTCCAAGACGGCCATGTTTGAAGATAGTTGCAAAAAAAGAGGAAAACAATAATGCCTCTCTATCCATTACATGCTGACGATGAAACAATAACATCACCATCGGGCGACCGATGTCATATTGAAGTCTATAGCCGCTGATGATATGGTCGCTAAAGGAGGAGATCGTAGATGATGTTGTCATTGTCGCTGTTGATAAGATCGCTGACTCTATTGTTAACGTAAATTTTGCATACGATAGAACCGGTGGTCGATAGCTAGCACCAAAAGTGAAACACAATCCCCTCGGACACAACAACCACTAAGGGTGTGTCTCTCGTTGATATTGTTGCTATGGCCACGCTTGAGAAGATCGCTGACTCTCGCCAATGAAATCACATAGTCACGGTCGAATCTAGCGCTACGAAGATGTTGAATCAAGACGTATACAATCCAACAACAATAAGAAGCATGTAAGGATATGTCTCGGTTGATGTCGCCATCGCATCTCGCATTGAACGAAGATGTCGCCGGTGATGAACAATGACAACCGTTAACAACAGTGCCTCATGATGATCTCAAAACAAGCGTTGTTGACAAGGGGCAAGTGAACGCCACTGAAAAAATAACGAGAGATATGATCCTTGCCAACCAACAATATGAAAAAGTTCGGAAAGACTTTATTCAAGAAGAAAAAAATACCGGACAATCGCTGCTCAACCAATACGAGCAGGAGTTGATAAGGATCTTCTACAACTGCACTATGAACCAGTAAGTTTGAAGTTTTTATGTTATTGTTTTAAAACATATATTTTACTATTTAATTTATTTAGTTATCGCTTCAATATATGCAATACCATTTAAATATTTGAAATATTATTTAACTATTAACATTATCGCTTAACGCTGTCTATTACCGCTTAACCAGCAGGATCTGTCGTGGAGGAAACGACTGCCAAGACAACACGAAGAGACTATTCACGCTGCTTGATGGGAAGGAGATGCTGTCAGACGATGTGATGGACTCTTTCGTATGCATAATACAAAAGTCACTGAGTATAGTACCATATCCTTATAAGAAGCGCGCCTCCATCACACGACCGCTGGCGTTATTTATGTCAAAGCAGGAAGACGCGGCTGACACAACCTTCGCTATGAACGGAGATGCCATGCGCAATGTGCATGATGTTGACATTGTCATCTTCCCGATAATAATGAATGGTCACTTCCATCTCGTCGTCCTTGACAATAACAAACAAGAATACATGCATTATTCTTCATGCCAAAAGTGAGGAGTACTGATAAAGATGCGTTAGAAATGGTACTTTCTTTTGATAAATAGAGTTTTTGATTAATATTGTTTCGGGCAACAATCGTAGATTCTAATCTCAAATTGTTTACCTCTGACAGCAGACGCTATTCGACACTTGTATCGATATGGAGTTCGGCTAGACAGTGACCGGAAAGTACCCGCTAGTTCACCGCGGAAACCCCACGACAAAAAGAGGCGCCTTGACCGCTGTCGATATATCATGCGCTTTATCGAGCAATTACTCGACGATGAGAAGCTACTGCCACCGCAAAACGGACATCCCTTTATCTCGAGATTAAAAGTATGTTGCCCGTGATACTTATCAAGGAGCGCAATGCAGATCAAGGAGAAAGTGGGGTCTTCAACTCATGGGGAAATAGAATTGACATGATCTTGTTTATGTAAAATGCTTTTGTTATTACAAATTTAAATTCAATTTATTGTTTAACTAGAACATGACAAATTTTTTTCATTAGTAAATTTACTAGTGTTCATTTACTAGTCTCAGATACTTGTGTACTTGACTTTTGTTTGTTTTAAGTTAAACTCGTAATTGTTTAAATATCGCTGTTTACGCTTAAAAATTAAGTAGTGACAGCTTTAACAAAAACAATGCCCTCTATTTAAATATATGTGTTATCGGTTAAGTTTAAGCGTTTCCGTTTAACAATCAATATCTTAAGTTAAATATCAAAGAAAGACGAGTAAATTAGATTTACATCGCTTTAAATATCCAAAGGTTGCACTCAAATAAGTTTCTTTCTTGTTATAAAAATTTGTTTATTTACAATGCCTAGTCGAGCGATAGCCATCTGCAAGATCTCACGATCGTGACCGACACGAAAGCGCCGTTGCATTATAACCGCGGACCTCGCACCCTTTGAGACTCGATCCTCTTTCGTCTGGTACACCCAGGTTGCCTTCTCATCTCAGGTGGTCACAAACGCAATTCACGATTTTCGTCCATTGGCTTGTAATTGCTCTGCATGGGGAATATAGCTTTTTTATACGCTAGTTTGTAATTGTCGACGAATAAGTACTCGCTAATAAATCGATGAATGTTGGTGTTTGTCTGCATTATTGTAGCGCAAGCGTGTTTACACGGGATACCATAAACTTGCCATCTGCGACATGAGCAAGTTCTTATGGCAAGATCTACAAAGTATGAGCACTGGTCAATCACTTCATAACGATCATCAACATAACGGCCAACACGAAGATTTCGGTCGTCCTCAACCAGTATATCTACCTTGGAATGTATGTCCGGGAATAAGTAGGTCTCACATTTGTTAGCTTGCTCACGGCGATTGCATTACATGCGCATCAACTTGAACTTGTACAACGTAGACCACGAACACATACACAAGATAAAGCATACATATTGATATTTAAACAGAAACATGCTTTATGAAACAATAATTTAATAAGTTAAACGATAAGCTAGATAGTTAAACACAACAACTAATAATTGAACAATATTAAAGAGTTTTAAAGGATAAGACGTAAAATCTTAAAATGAAAAATGAAATTAACACGAATACCTTATGGAGTCGACCATTTTCGCCACTAGTAAATGCCGAGCTTCTTTGATTCACAAGATCGAATGACTCGCGACATTTGAATATGTCTCACCCCAACGCTCACCCTCTAAAATGTATAATCTGACCAATGCGACATATCCGACTTTATAAATCGGCCCGCAGCTCACCCGACTGCAGATCATCGACTCTTAGCCGTGGACGCCCACGCAATGAGAAAGTATATAGATCAAAGACTCTTCCCCATTGCATTACCAAGTTTGACGCTAAGGCCCATAAAATTAGCCTCCAAGCAGTCGAAGGCATGTGCATGTGGGGAAGAAGAGAAGACCTCGCACAGCGCTTGATAATGCCCTTTAGACCCTCGCCGACACGTAATGTAATTATCTCTTGATAACTCTCGCCATCGTATAAAAATCATCGCCTAACTTGGAAATAAAACTAAGTCCAATCTGCCATCTGGTCTCGTCTGTCACAATACCGAAGGAGACGTGGAAAAACCATTGTTTCCATTTTTTTGCTCACGAGCATCCCAATAGAGTACACCGATACTTTTCCAAGGAGGTGGGTACCATCGAGAAAAAGTAGCGGCCTGCAAGCCCTCTTGAATCCCACAATACACGCACTGAAAAAAAGAATGCACGTTTAAAATACTCACCGCCTCTCCACAACCGCACATACACGCCGGTTTGTCTCAACCACTTTATCCACGCACTAAAGTAACAAATCATAGCTAGATGTGTCGCTGCCATCGAGGATCACCCGACCATGCTCTTTTCCTAACCAAGCCTGCTTGTATGGAATATGGACACTATGTTCCCGCAACATATCCTTCTGAATATCGATAGCCTCTGCATAAGGGCCACCCTTGAGCATCTCGAACCACTGCGCGCTTACCCATTTTTGGACGCTGCATGTGACGTCGTTCTTATTCCACCACCGCAAAGTGTGACGTGGTTGATTGTCTTGATTCCGAAAGTATTTTTATTATATAGTTTTTGAGGCATGAAGGCTCGCTGACAACCATCGCGCATGATTCTACAGATCACCCGTGTTTTTTCGCTCTTTTATGAATTTGAAGTCAAAAATTTCGCTTTGATTACGAAATTTTTGAAGTGTGTCCCTAAAATGTTCAACGCCTTCAAAATGTTATCCGATATCCAACAACAACATTTTGGATTGATCTGACGAGGAAAGAAGGCATCCCACACCGTTAGGGCCGCCATGGGTGGGACCGGAATGCTCGCAGAATATGAATTTCTGCAAACACTTCAGTTTAAACGAGGACGATAAATATTTTTAAACGAAAACAAAACATTTTAAACGATAAATACTGAAGTTAAATGTTAAACGAAGCAGTTAAACTTATAGGTAAATGGAAACATGATATAGTTAAACAATAAAATAATTTAAATGGTTACTCCAGTTTTTAAATGGAAACATGATATAGTTAAACAAAAACTGCGATACTTAAACAATAATTACCCTCAGACATCTACATAAACATATAATAAAAAGAATCTTATAATGAGAAGAGCTCTGTTTTCGTGAGGATACCACTGCACATCATCTGTCTTAACAAGAAGATCGACTACAACTCATTTGAAGATGGAGTGCACGTGATACATGCGCTGGAAGTCAACCTCATTTTCTACTGGATATACCGTTTTATGTCCATCGGATGTGATAAACTTCACACTGACACAAAAAATATCAAGACCCCATCGCTCACATATCTCATCTAACACTAATTCGCAAAAAGTCAGCGCCGTGAACATTAGCACTCGTCCCTCCCCGTTGTGTCTAGCAATACCATAAAAAAGTCTCCATAATAAACCTGCATTTTTATAAATTATGTTACTCCCTCCCTCCCGCAGAATGATCAAAGTGATAGCAACGAAGAAAGTCTCACCTTATCAGGAAACCGGCAGAACTCAGATAGAACAAACCAAATGACGAGAAGAAGAAGAAGATATGATTGAGCCTTCTAAACTTTGTTTGACAAAAAGCAAGCAGAAAGGAAAAAAAATGAAAAATTGTATGTATAAAAGGCGGATATGATGTGATTGGGAGCTGTCCCAAGATTTTCAAGGGCAAAATGAAATTTCATAACATGGACCCATTTGAAGTGACCGATATGGGTAATCCCCGAGAGAGAACCATTATCGCCACGGCTATACCTTTTTTTCTTTTCGCTTTCTTCGCCTTTTCTTCTCGCTCGACCATCCTTGTCTCAAGTACTTTCTCTCTTTCCACCATTGTCTCTAAGAAGAATTCTCTCTCAAATATTTGACATTTCATTAGTTTACAGTTTGAGGTATTGGACACCATTGACGCAATTGTGTCGTTGGTATATTTTTATGATAAACGATTGTGTTAGCCAAAGAGATTTTTCCCTTTTTGTGGTTGTGTTTATTTGATGATATTGAAGTCTGCAGGAAGAATCATCGGATAGGGTTTTGTTTTTGTTTTCAATTTCGTTTTTCAATTTTTTTTTTTGTACGTTAACATGGTTATCGTTTTAAAAATGAGGTTTGCATTTAAGTAATGGGGTTTTATTTAAACATTTGATGCATCGCTTTAAAAAGATATTGTTTCTGGCTTTAACCATTTAGCTTTTACAGCTTTAAAACCATTAGGTCACCGCTTAACAATATTACCTTCTGCGTAAATAAATATGCATAATGTTTAAATTATGGTCATCGTCGCAGGCTTCTGATTATGGCGGTCAACCTAGTTAATGGGCGATGCTACTTAACACCTAGTAGTCGAGACTATGGTCGAGTTGAAAGTGCACATGAGCTGATCTACACTTGGAGATAATCCCGGACGACAATCGCTTTGCATCATTCATCAATATCGAAGCTCGCTCTTCCAAGAGAGGGCCCTCCCTTGATCTCGGGTCAGCAGACATATGATGGACGCACCAACAAATTCGTGGATAGGGGAAAGCTTGGTAAGTTTCGTGCCCCAACATGTGGCTCTAGTTCTCGACTCGTGGTTACGATGGAGACGCAGTCGGATTTCAAAAAAAGAAGAAAGCACACTCCGCTTTTGAAGATAGATATTTTTCCAAAACATACAAGAGACACAAAGTATCCATAAAGAGAACACTTATGCAGCCTTTGTTCGCCAGACTGGAAGATGAAGAAAAATTTTGTCAAGCTTCGATGGTGTACCTCATGGGACAATCCTCTTCCCAAACACGCCGTGCTCGGGCTCGAAAGTGGATAGTTGACTATGTCGATGACCTATCTGCCATAGGATGATATGCATGGGCACAAATGACACACAAGTGGCTGATGCAAGATGTCCCACAAGCGGCCGCTTGAGTGCAAGTGAGATGCGCCGGGAAGAAGATGAACACGAGGTATGTCAAAGGTTGCTTAGGTGTCACTGGAGAATATGGTTTTACTAGTCGATCCGATCACCGGAAGAAGGTGCGACTTTGGCAAGATCCCGAGTATGTCGTGCTATGGTGAAAAATAGTTACATGAAGCATGCGACGTATAGAGGCCATATTGTTATCGTCAGAAAAAGAGGTAATAAATCATGAGTCCCGCTTAAAAGTCAAGGTATTATGTTTTAAATAGTGTGATTAGTGTTTAATAAATATATACTATAGTTTAACTATATGACATATCATTTAAAATACTACGTCAACCGTTTAAATATTTGAGTTAACTTTTGAAACAATTTGTTATTGTTTAAATTGAATGCTTTTCACCGACATTATGTTCTTTTATCTATGTTAGTTTCTCATTTAACTTTTATGAGATATTATTTAAATATTTTACTTACCAGCTTAAATATTTATGTTACCAGCTATAAATTTGTGTTACCACTTAACTTATATTGGCTCCCTTTTAACTTTATAATCGTCAGATGGAGGAATGATGCGGGGCGTATTGATAGGAAAGCCTGTGTCTTTCTGGACAAATGGGACATGGCCTAACAAGGGTATTCTGGTAATTTTTCAAACAGTGGATTTTATGTTTCAACCGAGTCTATTTGATGGGAAACGGGTCAAGGAACAAAAGTCAAAATTTGGCAAAATTCTATCATTTAGGTATCGAAAACCCGAATTTTGCCATTTTTAGTAATAATTGATTTCGTATATCTTAGGATATAAATCTCAGATTTGTGAGCCGTTTGTGGCAATAGTCTTTATTTTGTTAGATCTTTTAATTTCTTGTTGATATTTGAGAATTTACTATTTTTGGTAAATTTACAAATTATCTCCTTTCTTAGTGTTATTTTTCACCTATTTAATGTAAGCCTCATGGGCAAGAGAAAAATCAGCTTTTGTTATCACTATTTTTCTTGAGTAATAAGATTAACTTTTTTTCCAATTCCCCGGCTATCTTTGATCAACAAGGTTTTGGACAACTTGTTATCGGGCATTCAAGGCTTAATCAACGGGTTTTCGATAACTTGTTACCGGCATTCAAGGCTTAATCAATGGGTTTCAAGTATACCGCTGCATCAAGGAATGATTATGTCAGCACAATATGAGCCACCCCTATACACCGCTAGACGGGAAGGAAATGGTAGCGCATTTATGTGATGGACGATTCGCTTGTATAATCCGTAAATCTCTTACAAAAAGTACCATATCCATATGCGAAGCGCCGCCCATCAAAGGTGGATGCCATCGAAATGCCTCTCACTATGATGGGTGATGTCACGAGTACCCTCGCATGATGTCGACATAATCATCATGCCAATCATCATGAATGGCCACTTTCCATTTGGTCGCTCTTTGATAACGACAAACAAGAATACAAGCACCATATCACGAAAGTAAGGAGTACGAGAGAGACGCCGGAGAGATGGTAAGTGCTTTGATAACTAGAGTTTTATAAATAGTGATATATTAGTCGGGATTCTAATGTCAAATTTTAAATCTCGACACCGAAGACTATTCGACTATTGTGTTGATATGGACCTAGGCGACTCCGTGACTCTAGCTTACCCTTTATTTATGACACTGATACCCCAAGGCAAAAACAAGGAAGTGTCGATCATACTGCGCTGTCTATGTCATGCGGTTTATCGAACAACTACTCAATGGTGAAAAGCTACTACTGCCGCAAAGCTGGATCGCCCTCATCGGCACCTAAAAATACATTACCCGGATACTTAAGGAAGGTAGCGCAGCACCGCATCATCGAGAAAGGGATTCCTCGACCGGGTGGAAAGAGGTTAATTTGTAATTATGTAAAAATAGAATTACAGGTAAATAACATTGTAAAATCATTTAAATATAATTAATTTTGTTTAAATATCACTGTCATTTTTTAATTATAATTTTCTGTGTTTAAAAAACAATGTCTCTTTGTTTAACTATCATTGTTTATTATTTAAATACCTTAGTATCTCGTTTAAAATATTAAGCGGTTTGTTTAACCTTTTTGTTTATTTACAATGCGCTCTCAAAATGTGTAAGTAAAACGTTAAGAGAGAATGTCTCTGTTTAAATATCAAAAGTTGATACTTAAATATCATACTTAAGGGGAGGAGCGCACTCGTATCATCGAGAAAGGGGATTGCCTCGAATCGCGTGGAAAGAGGTTAATATCTAATTATGTTAAATAGAATTACCGTGTAAATAACATTGTCTCACGATTTAAAAGTTGATTTTGTTTAATTCCTACTTTTCCCTGCTTAAACAACATTTCTCTATCTTAGTTAAATATAATTGATATTGTTTAAATATCATTGTCATTATTTAATTATCATTGTCTCTATTTAAATATCATTGTAAATACCACTCGCCTCTCGCTTAAATACGAAGCATTTTTAGTTTAACCTTTTGTTTATTTGCAATGTCGCTTTGTTAAGTAATTTTAAATACCGCTCAACCTTCCGCTTTATTTGCAATGTCGCTTTAAATACCACTATCTCTGTGATAAAATGTTAAGGGAGAATGTCTTTGTTTAAATATCAAAAAGTTAACACTCAAATAAGTTTGTTTCTATTAAAATATTTGTTCATTTACAACGCCTCTTTTGTCTCATTAACATCATCGACACAATGACCAATATGAAAACAACGCACCAACATTTACAATACCAACATGAACATTTCGGGCTTTTCCTCAACAAGTATCTCTACATTCGAGTGTATGTATGGGCAAAAAGTAGGTGTCCCTATTTGTTTGCTTTCTCATGTCGGTTGCATAACATGCGATCAACTTGAACCTGTACAATGTAGAAAACGAACACTTAAAAAAGGTTAAGCAAAAACACTAATATTTAAATAGAAAAAGGTTAAATATAATTGATGTGTCATGGTCATCCTCCTCCTGAGAATCCTTTTCGCAAATCAAGCAATCAGTGAAAAGATAGTTTAACTTTTCTTTTACCCAAGTCGAAACGCCCGTCATCCTCCGCTAGAGAATCCACGCATTCATGTAATTACGCGGGTATTTTCGACCTCGGCAAGAACAGATAGTTTAACTTGTGGTCCGACTCGAAAACGAATCATCCCGGACACATGAAGGAGAAACTCAACTGATAAGAAGAAGAGGAGGAGGAGGAGGTGTCCGTGGGAAGCGGGTCTTCCTTCTCATTTATGGTGTGAAGTCCACAGCTCTGGCTGACGCTCCGCATCCGAGGATAGAAAGGGGAAAACACATGGGGGACCGACTTGACTGATAACGAGGAAAAATAAATATGTTTCCAATATTTATGTTAAATTTTAGAAAATTTAATGGTGATCTTAATTTTGTAGCACGGAAACCATAAGCTTGCTATTTGCAAAGATAAGCAATTTCTATCGTCGATGATTAAGCTGATGACACTAATACTTAAACAAAGACACTGATACTTAAGCAAAGACACTGATACTTAAACAATATTGTAGACAATTAAACGCAGATCGCGATATTTAAACATAGAACATATCTTATAGAGTCAACCATTTTCGTCACCGGTATATGTCGTGCTTCTTTGATCCTCGCATTGAACAACTCCGCGACATTTGAATACATGTACTCCTGAATGTCGATAGTCTTGTATAAGGGCGGTCCTCGAGTCGACATTCAAAAATGTTGTCCGATATCCAACGACAACACTTCAAATTGATCTGACGAGGAAGGAAGGCATCCCACACCGTCAGGATCCGAATTCTTGCCAACACTTCAGTTTAAACGAAAACGATCAATATTTTAAGCATAAATATAAAGTGTTTAAATGATAAATTAAAAAGTAAACATTGTTTCAAATATTTAAATAGAGACAATTAATTAAACGGAGAAGATAATGTTTAAATGTAAACCTGATATATTTAAACAGAGACCGGTATAGTTAAACAATAAGTAACTTATACAAGTTAATAAACATAAAACAGAAGAACTTTACAAGGAAAGGAACTCATTTTTCACTAGGATTTGAAATGACACATCGCTCCGCTCCCCGACAACAAGATCGACTACAACGATTTGAAGATGGAGTACACGTGACACATCCGACTGAAGTCAACTTCATTTTATGTTGACAAACCGATGAATCCATCCGGTAGAAGAACTTCACCCCGACACGGAAATATTGAGACCCCATCGTTAACATATCTCACTAACACCGATTCCCAACAAGTCGGGCCAAGTAATATTAGCACTCGTCCCCTCCCCGTCAGATCTAGCAATACCACAATAAGTCTCCATAATAAACATGAATTTTTATAAATTGTGTTACTCCCTCCCTCCAGCAGAATGATCAAAGTGATAACAACGAAGAAAGTCTCACCTTATCAGGAAACCGGAACTCAAATCGAACAAAACCAAATGACGAGAACAAAAACAAGAACAAGATGTGATTGAGCCTTCTAAAACTTTGTTCGACAAAAATCAAGCAGTAAAGAAAAAGCAAAATTGTATGTATAAAGGTCGGACATGATGTGAATGGGCGGCTTTTTTCTCACCATTTTCAAGGGCAAAAATGGAATTTCATATCATGGACCCATTTGAAGTGAACGATAGTAGGGTTAAAGGAACTTAAACAATAACGGAAGAGTTGTCCGAGTTTGGCAAAAGTTTTGAAGGGCTCAGTTTAGATATATTTAAAATTCGAAGGGATAAATAATAATTTTCTAAAATTATTCTTTGAATCACTTTTAGAACAGCTTTTTATACATCTACTTTAATATTATGTGAAAAGATAATATTGTATCTATTTTTCAAAAACTGCTATGGAAGTGAAAAAGGAGTTCATTAAAAATATATATTAAAAGAAAGAAAATAGTTTTTTAATATAAATAATAAGTGAATCCCTCAATGTGTGTGGTGGTGTCAGCCGTGCATGACTTATCACATTGTAAAAATATTTATATATAATCTCTTAACATTTATTTTTAAAATTATGATAAATCATAAATTTAGATTTTAAAAGTTACCAAAAACCAAGATGATATGCATGTAGGCCAAATATATCTCCTAAAATATATTTTCTTTTGTTTTTTATTATTATTATTATTTTGCATCAATCACTTTTTTGTCACCAAGTGAAAAAGCACCAAATCTCTCTTAATAGCATAAAAAAATTTAAAATACTCAAATTGTATCATTTGTAATTAAAAAATTTATATATTTTAATAATCTTATTATAACTGAGGTGCAATTTATGGAGAAGATAATTAAAAATATAATTTAAAAAGTATTGTGATCATATCACCTATTTGGTTTGAAGTTTCATAAATATCCATATACATAATCGATAAAATATAATACATATGTAAAATTCAGAACGTATAATGTTTAAATTATAGTTATCTATCGTGTTTGTTGGACGAATTAAAGACATTATAGTCTTAGTTCTGAGAGCTACAAAATATTGATTTGGGATTATTATAAGAGATAATTTTCTAAAGAATTGGAACCAATTAACATATTTATCTTAAAAATCAACTCAAAAAAATAAAATAACTTGACAATGCTTATGTTGGGAATCAAAGGGTAGATTTCATTGAAAATAATTGTTCATCTATTTGTTTTAATGTTATGAAAACGTTTTTAAAAAACTTGAAAATAAACAGAATACTGCTTACACTTTTTTTTTAATTGTTGCCATAATTTTTTGTAAAACAAAAATATTTTACTAAATATTTTATATTGTCTGTTTTATTTTCAAAATATAAAATTGATAAAAGTAAGAAAAAAAATCAAAATTTTCAGCAATGTGAAACGAGACCTTAATTATTTACTATCCTGTAGAAATAGATAAAAATATATTATATAGAAATCCAATGTTGACAACCATATATATGTGAGGTTTGAATTTTGTCTTTTAAATATATATACACCACACCTTTTTATTCTAGAGAAAAAAAGCACCCAAAAATTTTTGGGTTAAATTTTGGGTTTTTCTTAAAACCCTATTTGCTTTTAAAAAAATTATTATTATTATATATATATATATATTATAAATAATATAAATGTATATATACTTCACAAATATCAGGATTTTGTATATACATAATTGTGTCATAAATGTAATGCAACTCAAGTTGCTTAATTTTTGTAATTTTTTATGAATGTGATTTATCATTTTTAAGAAAAATTGCTTGCGTGCCAACCATAGTCTAAAAAGATGAAAAATACCTAAAATACCCTTTTACTACCATTACTTAAACTTACATGCATGATGATTATATATATGTATTATTATAAAGAATCATTCCATCCAGAAAAATTTATAAAAACATATATGAGTAATATGGCGAGAATATGTTTTATAAATAAAATGTAAACCATTACTAATCAACAAAAAGCTGTCAGCTTTGAAGGAATCTCAGAAAAACACAAATTAAGCAAACCGTGCACCATGAATTAGATTTATTGTAAAAATCGGTTAAAGAAGGGAATACAGATTATACAGTAACCATGTATTATTATATATTAAGTATCATTCAAAGGGGAAGAAATTATACAATATAAATAAAACAATGATAACTCTGAAACACTTAAATAGATTATATATAAAACTTATAATATCTGATGGACAAGTGCTGGTTTAGTTAAAACAAAACAAAAATGATCATAATATGAAGAAGGGCCATTTAATAAAATGGCCCTCCTTTTTTTTTTTTAATTAAACCAAATGGCCCAGTGCCATTTTAATTATCAAAATCGCCTTAGGGATTCATCACATCACCCATCACAGCTGATGCTGATATCGACTGATGCCGATGGCGTGATTTTTAAATAAAAATCACTGATTTTTTCATTTTTAACCATTGAATCGTTTTCAATCAATAAGTTGGGCTTTTTATTCTGGTTTTTCTTACTAATAAAAAATTTATTAAACTTTTAAAATTTATTAAACTTTTAAAATAATTTTTAAAAATATATAAGTGTGTTTTTAATTTAAATCCTTTATTTCTTTTTATAATTAATAAATTATCTTTTCCCTTTGATTATTTAACCCAAATTTTATTTTAAAAAATATGTATTTTTTTAATTTATTAAAAAAATTAGTTTTAAAGAATATATTTGAATATGAAAACACAAATTTTAAAATTTTAACTTTTAAAATTATTAAACCTTTAATGAAACAACTTTTAAGCAATATATAAGTGTGGCTTTTTATTTGTATTATAATTAACAAAAACTCTTTGATTACTTAACTAAAAATTTTGCTTAAAAATAATGTAATTTTTAATTTATTAAAAATTAATTAAAAATAATATATTTGAATATGAAAAACACAAATTTATTTTTTTAATTAAATCGTTAAATCAATAATAAATTTTTAAAATTATTTAAAATTAAAAAAAGCATAATTGCATTTAAATATAAAAGTAAAAGTTACATCATATATTTCTCCCTTGCCTAGGGCAAGTAGTTCTATAATGACCCGGGTTGTTTACATATAGAGCATAAATTATGTCTAGTAGCATAAATTACATCATTAATTTTTAATAAATTAAAAATTAATGATTTTTTTAAATAAAAATTTGGATTAAATAATCAAAGTGAAAAGATAATTTGTTAATTATAAAAAGAAATAAAGGGATTTAAATTAAAAAAAACACACTTATATATTTTTTAAAAAATTATTTAAAATTTTAATAAATTTTAAAAGTTTAATAATTTTTTTTTAAAAAAATTGGTAAAAAACCCCAAGAATAAGCAAACTTATTGATTAGAAAACAATTCAGAGGTTAAAATGAAAAAAATTAGGATTTTTTATTTAAAAATGCCACGTCAGCAATCCAGTTGATCGTTGATCGACGCCCGATTCAGTACCAATAACATATCACATCACCCATGTGGATGATGTATGGTCCTAAGGGCCATTTTGACAATTAAAATGGCCCTAGGGCCATTTGGTTTAATTAGGAGGGTTATTTTTATTAAATGGCCCTATGAAGAATCAAAGCGAGTTTCAATGAAGTTAAAGTCATGTATATATCTTCAAACGAGTAGCCCTGATCGGATTAGACTCGTCTGCTACAATGTTACAAAACAAAATTTAGGACCGCTTCAAAATTTAAAAACGTAAATTCCATCGGTGGCTAATCCGCTTTCTAAAAATAGAAACGGATCAAATTTTCGCTTTGTAAAGTACCAACGGAATTGTACCCCGTTTGTAAAATCGTAACGGACTATTTATCGGTTTCTAAATATTAGCAACCGATTAAGTTTCCGTTTGTAAAGTACCAACCGATTTCTACTCCGTTTGTAAAATAGTAACGGATTACTTGTCGGTTTCTAAATATTAGTAACGGATTAAAATTCGGTTTGTACATTAACAACGGATACATACTCCGTTTGTAAAATAGTAACGGATTTTTTATCGGTTTCTAAATATTAGCAACGGATTTTGGTTCCGTTTGTAAAGTTATATTTTATTAAATAAAATTTCACTTCTAGTTGATTTGAATAAATTTATGTATATGTATAAATAATTTTTTTAATTGTAATCACCAAAGAATAATAATTTTTAAATTATTTTTATGAATATATATTAACTCCTTTTAGATATGTTTAATGTTACAGATTATTAACCTTTTTTTATGAAAATATTCTTTAGGATAAAAAGGACAAAAAATTATTAGGGACTTTCTTAATTACTCAAGACCAATAATTTTCTTAAAAATATATATGTCAATAACCTAAATATAAAAATAGGCATAATAAGTTTTCATAATTACAAATTTTTTTAACTCTAATCAGGAAATATTAATTTATATATTATTACTAATAAAGTTTAAGATAGATTCAATTGTTTGTTAATAAGTTTGCAATATATAAAATTATTAAATATATTATATATAATTTTTGATTGAATGATTTTTAAAATTTAAAATATTATAAATAATAATAATAATAATAATTGTAATATTATTATTATTATTATTATTATTATTATTTTATTATTTATCACAAACGGATCTATTGATCCGCTTTAGATGCAAAGACAAACGGATTCCGTAACTGCTTAGGGATGACAAACGGATCCATGATCCGTTAGATAGCACAAACGGATCCTTGATCCGCTTGTCTTTCAGATGGATCCGGATCGTTAATCAAAACGTATCCCGGATCCGCTAACCTATTCTCAATCTCCTTTTGCTACGCTTTCTTCTCCCCGATTATTAATTTTGAGCCCTAGCAATCGTGAGAAGCTCCTTCCCTTCTCCACATTGATTTCTCCAAATCTCGCGCCGCCGCCATCGCTACTTCCTCACGCTGCACTCGCTATTGCCACACTTTTGTCGAATCGCATGTTCTCCTTAGGCTGGCGAGCCATAGCTCTAGCAATTCGGCATTGATTTCGATTAGGTAAAATCAAAACCCTAGGGGCCAGAGAATCGCTGTCATTCGGTTCACCTTGTCTGGCCCGGCCCCGATGAGCTGCAGCTGTGGTTTGTTCTTGTTTAATTAGTCCAATTGTTTCTTGTTGATCTTGTTGTGATTCTTGGTGAGATGTATGTTTGAATGGGTTGTTTTGTAGGAGATGGCTATTAGAGGGGAAGGTTGAGACACCTGGATGTCGATGAGCGGCTTCTTGTATGGTGTGTCGCTTAGAGGTAGCGTTATTTGTACAAATTCTTCCTATTTTTATTCATTCACTTGGGTTTTATGTAGATGTGGAGGTAACTTCCCTTAATATACCTCTATACAAAATGAATCACTTCTATATATTACTTACAAAACTAAATTAGCATTGTATTTGTATTCTAGTAAATGAAGACTTTAATGTATTTGACCAATTGATATTATCCTCGCCTACCTATTACCCCTCGATGCTACATGCCATCAAGTGGAAATGCATATACATTTATATAAATTGCTGTGGAAAAAAAAACTTTTGAAAAAGAATTATCTGGAAGCTTATATATTATGTTAACTTCCCCGGCTCACCTCCCTAGTTCACAATTTCAAACATGTTAATGGAAAGTTTTATCAAAAATTGAGAAACCTCGAAGGTATATGGTTTAATAATTCATAGTTACTTATAATGTTAGAGGATGCCACACTAAATCGTGCTATTCCTCCCTTTTTCATTCATGCACGTAGCTTTTGACTTTCTTGTAACTGCTTTCTAAATGTGATTTGAATCTATTGAATAAATATATCTTTATGATAATGTATTTGTAGCTTTTGACTTTCAATAAAAATAAATCTTTGTTCCCCACTCACCCAAGTACTCAACACAAGGTATCTACTCGCTTTAGTTTAATTTTAATGGAAAGTCCGAGAGTGATATATATGGTGTTTTTATTGGCATGAAAGAAATACAACCATTTTTTTCTTTTGTATATTGTTTTCTGCTTAATAATAATGCCAACAAAAAAATCATCATTCATTTTTTATTTTTAAATTTTTGAAGAAAAGTGGATTATTAACCACCAAATCATCATTCATTATGAAAAACAACAAATTATTTAAAACACAATTAAGTCATCTCTCAAGATTATAAGAAGTACATAACATTACAAAAATAAAAATAATATATAATTTATTTTTTTATACAAAAACCGGGTTTTTCTGCTTATCCTTAAAATTCAATCGTTGGTCATCGGCTTAAAGTCATTTGGGCCAAAAAGAAGATCATAAGTATAAAGATCATATTTATACTTATGATCTATAAGTATAAAGATGTATCATCTCCTCGCAATGGGAAAAAAAGGTAGTTTGATATTATAAGGATATATAAATAATATTCTAATTGTTATAAACAAATATTTTTAATGGATGCCTCACCGTAGCAATTTCATCGAGAAAGGGCCAGATTACTATAGTAACTTCTAGATATCATCGTAGCGCACACCATATGGTAATCGTAGAGCGCCGCAGCATCGCTACTATTCCACCAACCAGGGTATTTTGGACCGTCGGATCGAATCGATCCTGGCCGTTCATTCAACTCTTGTAACCCTATAAATACCCCCTCATTTTGTATACTTTGATATAAGAAAAGAGAAGAGAAAGAAAAGAGAAAGAATATAGAGAAATAATAGAAGAAAGAAGAAGAAATTAATTCTTCAGAGTTTTGGGTTTTTGGTAAATACTCTGGCTCTCTATTCTTATTACTATCTTTGCATCTATAATATATATATTCTTAACACGTTATCAGCACGAATTTGCTCATATTATTTTAATTTTCTTTGGCTTATATAATATATATATTATATATGTGGAATCCATTTCTAACACTCGAACGCAGTGAAGGATCGATGTGTAATATAATACTAGCAAACCATATATTTTTATTCAGCTAACAATACATAAGATTTTCTTAGAAGCATACTATAAAAACATACAAGATTAAAGCCACTAAGGCTATTATTACCAAGATTTTTTAAAATAAACAACAAAAAAACAATAATATTATTATTACAATGAAGTTTTTCCACTCAAATCCAAATTATCAAGCATCATCTTCTCCTAAGTTTTCACGCGACCCTCCGATCCCGGCGATCGCTGACAAAATCGTAAAAACCTCGCTGGGCCCTTTTTCTCTTCTCCGTCGCCCTACTCCGCCGGCCCCTTCGAGTCTCTCCGTCGGCGACTCGGCCGGCTTTTCTCCGTCGGCCCCCTACTTTCTTCTCTCCCTTATCCTTTACTTCTTCTTCCCTTTTAACTTATAATCACTTTCAAACAAATTTTAATTCTCAATGCCGCAATAATCGCAGACTGTATGAACAGAGCATCTGTATACATGAATAGTGCCATACATGAACAGTACCGTATATATGAACATTATAGATGCTTTATATTTTATTCTGTACTCTCTATTCTAATTACATGCTATATTATTATTTTTGAAGAAAAAATGGCAAATATTGCAAAAAAAGAGAATTCGAGGCCCCTTCAAATCTTGGGAGCAATTATATATCCTCGAGCCCTCGATATCAAGCTCCATCCGAAAGCAAGAAACCCCGAGTAAAAACTATCGAGGCTAATAACAATGAGCCTAGTGATAATAAGGCGTAAGGCCTTAATATTTATAAGGCATCATATTGATGATGGGCCTCAAGAATGAATACTTGACCATCGAGGATCCACATGAATTGTGGTTATCCCCGAAAAGAGAGATTTGAACATCTCGGGAATCGGTCTACTCGCCCAAAAGCACGCAAATGATTGGTCAAGCCTCGTGTTTCAAGATTTTAAAAAGCGCAAGAATATAATTCCGAGCTATTTAAAAATTGTTTCAAAGATTGCCTCCATGGAGAAACAAAATGATGTAAGGAATGATGCTCGAGAAAATATTTACAACATTTCACGCATCTAAATGTTATATTACAACAACAATATAGAGAAAAGAATTTTTACAAAAATTCTCCGAATTAATTTCTGTCTCCTCGCGGCGGAGCAAAAACAATGAATTGTTGATGCGTAATCATCAATCTCGACCATCCGGATCAACACCACCGCCGTAAAATTAATTTTGGGCAAAGAAGATGGCGCGTCGCAGTATCTAGTTTTTAAAAACCGCGTGGACGAGGAAATTATGGTGGTCGAGGACTACGCGTCGCAGTGGGGGTCAAATAATATCGGACCACGCGATAACGTAATCTGATGTACATCAACGAAAGCAACAAAGCCACAAGACGGGGTTAGAGACAAAGAAAGATACATGCTATCGCTGTGGCTCGAAGGTCATCGGTCCGAATTCATAGGACTCTCAAAAACATTTTGTCCATCTTTACCAAGAATCACTTAAAAACAAGAAAGGTAAAGATATTGAGACAAATTCTTGCTCGACAACCCCATAGTTGATCCAATCGAGGATAATTCCATAAATAATTTAAATGTAACTCGAAAAATACATATTTAGATATGCTCGATTTCTTATAGACTAGTTTGTAATATGTCTTTATGTTTTTATTAAATTATGTTTTTTTCTTTTGTTTTTGTTAGAATATGGCTCGATGATGAATGCATTATCGATCATGGGACAACGCATACTATTTTTGACAAGAAAAATATATTTTTATATCCTTATCAATGAGAAAAGGCATATATAGCCACAATAGCAGTAGTCATCGACCGGGTCAAGGTTTCTCGAGAAGCAGATTGATGTCGCTAAATGGAACATCCTCGCAGATGAAAAATGCTCTCTATTCTCCCTAAGTCTAGGAGGAACCTTTTTAAGCTTTTAGAAAGATATACGCCCCAATGGATATCATTTAGAGACTAGTTGATAAGGAAGGAAAAGAATATCTTTATATTACACAAGTCATTTCCATGCCAAAAACGTACTTGAAAGCTTTCCGTGATATCCTCGTGGATTATATTTTTTACACGATTAAAGTGATGGAATCACATACGGTATTAACCCCGAAAAGGTTAATGACCCGTAGATATTTTAAAAATATGGCATGAAAGACTTGGACATCCGGTGCTATTATGTCATACCGGATTATTACTAGTTCTCATGGACACCCACCCGAAGGATTATAAAATCCTAACACATAATGAATACGATGTTCAAAGATGTTCAATGGGAAAGCTTTAATAACCGTCATCCTTCTATAACAAAAAGCTGACTCGTGAATCTCCTAAATTTTTTTAGAAAGAATACAAGGAGACATTTAGGACCAATACATCCGCCATGTGGACCATTTAGGTATTTTTATGGTTTTAATCGATGCGATCGACTAGATGGTCCCATGTTTCACTTCGCCTACAAGGAATGTAGCATTTGCAAGGTTATCTGCACAAATTATCGTGCTTTAAAGCACAATTTTCCAGATTATCCCCATAAAGACAATTGCCTTGATAATGTCGGTGAATTTTCATCAAAAATCATTTTTATGATTATCAGATGGCGCTTGAATACATGTTGAGCATCCAAGAGCTCATGTACATACCCAAATGGGTCATGGAGTCATTAATTAAAAGACTCAGATTATCGCCCATCCAATGTTATTAAGGACTAAACCCGCCTACAAGTGCGTGGGTCATGCTATTTTGCATGTCGCAGCTTTTTAATACGGATCCCACCCACTCGCATGTAATTCATATTCACCACACCAACTTGTTATGGGTAAAAGAGCCCCGATATTTCATATATAAGAATATTTGTCAGGCAAGATATGCGCCAATACCACCACCAAATCGACAAAAATGGGTCCACAACGCGACTTGGTATATATGTTGGTTATGATTCCCTTCAATTATACTGATATTTAGAACCATTAATCAGGGATGTATTTATCGCAAGATTTGTAGATTGTCATTTTGATGAACTGCCTTCCCCGCATTAGGGGAGAAATGATCACCAAAATGAGCCAAAAGAAATTGATCGAATGCATCACGATTACATACATATGATCCTCGCATCAATGAATGTGAACTTGAAGTTCAAAGGATCATTAAATTGCAAAAATATTGCAAAATGAAATACCCGATGCATTCACCGATACTAAAATGATAACCAAATCATATATACCACCGCCAATGCTCCCGCAAGAATTGAGATTCCTAAGAATCCATCGAAAGAAAATCAAGTAGAAAATAAACCACGACAAAAACGTGGAAGACTCAATTACGCCTAAAGATTCATTCCTAGAAAAAGGAAGCAGAAAAATAAAGAAAAGGATCTCCCATGTAAAGAGGGAGAGGAAATTATAAAACCCTCAGAACAAGTTAATGAAGAATCAAACTGGGGATGATATTTCGAAAATGTTGAAAATTCAATTTGCTATGTAGATGATGGTCAAAGATCGAATCGGCATGAGACCGAAAATAAATGATATATTCATCTACAATGTGGCTGACGATATAGAAATAACATCCGATAATGATCCGTAGCCACGATCCATCAAGAATGTCGACAAAGAAATGATTGGCCAAAATGGAAAGATGTCATCCAGTCGAGCTAAATTCTTGTCAAAACGTGAGGTGTTTTGAGCTGAGAAAAGTGCCAACACTCGTAGGGATAAAAACCAGTCGGTTATAAATGGGTATTCGTGAGAAAAAGAAATGAAAATAATCATATTATGAGATACAAAAGCAAGACCGGTTGCTCAAGGTTTTTCTCAAACGCCTGTATTGATTATGAAGAGACATACTCTCCGTAATGAATGGAATTACTTTTCGATTCTTAATTGCTACGGCAAAGTAGTAATAAATTAGATATGCAATGATGGATGTTGTCACAAGATATCTCAGATGGATTACTTGAAAATGACATATATGAAAAATCCCTCAAGGATATAGAAAAACAAATATTATAAATAATCATCATTTATACTCTATTAAATTACGTAGATCTCTTTATGGGTTAAAAACAACTGGACGGATGTGGTATAACCGTCTCAGTGAATATCTTATAAAAGAAGGGTACCAAAATGATAATATATGTCCATGTGTGTTTATTAAAAGTTATACTAACGGTTTTGTTGTGATAGCAGTATATGTGGATGATTTAAATCTAGTAGGCACCCTTCCCGAAATCGCAACCGCAGATCATATCTCGAAAAAGAATTTGAAATGAAAGATTTGGAAAGACCAAATTCGTCTAGGTATACAAATCGAGCACTTATTCTCGTGAATATTTAGTGCATCAATCAACCCATACGTAAAAAGGTGCCAAGAGATTCAATATGGAGAAGGCTTTATCCATCGAGTACGCCCAATGGTCGTCCCGAACCTTGATGTTCGAGAAGATCCATTTCGCCCAATCCGAAGAAGGAGAGATCATTCTTGGTCCGTAAACTCCATATTTAAGTGCAATCGGTGCATTAATGTACCTTGCAAAATAATACCAGACTCAGATATAGCTTTTGCAAAGAATCTTCTAGCAAGATACGCTCTACATCGACATCGAAGACACCGGAAAGGAGTAAAAAGATGTGCTACGCTATTTACGAGGAACCACGAGATCCGGGTTTATTCTATCGACAAGAATCTTCATCCAACCCTCACGGTGTTTTTGTTGACATGCCGGGTATCCGTCTCGATCCTCATAAAGGGCGATCTCGCATCGATACATGTTTTTCTTACAATGGTACAGACTATCTCATGGCGTCTCCACAAAACAAACTCTTACACATACTTCATCAAATCATGTCAAATTCTAGTCTCCATGAAGCAAGTCGTGAATGCCAATGGTTACGATCTATGATTGGGCATATATATCATCCCGCAAAATTACCATCAAGAATCAACAAATGCTACAAGAATTTATGAAGACAACAATGCTTGTATTTCAAATACAAAGGAGGTTATATTAAAGGTGATGTAATCTAAACATATATCACCAAAAATTTTTCTACACTCATGATCTCCGTGAAAGAAGGCGTTATAGAAGTTCAAAAGATTCAATCCAAAGGAGAATCATGTCGATCTATTCACAAAAATCACTTCCTAAGTGCATTCACCAAAGACTTATATACAAAATCGGGATGAGAAGACTTAAGGATGTAAGTACTCGATATGAGTTAAAAAGTTATTTATTTGAGGTGAGACCTGCACTTTTTCCTTCGCCAAGGTTTTTGTCCCAATGGGTTTTTTCCGAGGCAAGGTTTTTTAATGAGGCAAGAATCCCTCAAATGTGCCAAGGATAAGTGTACTCTTTTCCTTAGCTAGGTTTTTTTATCCCACTGGGTTTTTCCTAGCAAGGTTTTAACGAGGCATATCCTTTGGTCGTAGGCATCCAAGGGGAGTGTTATAAACAAATATTTTTTAATGGATGCCATCGAGTACTTTCATCAGAAATGTAGCCGATTACTATAGTAACTTCTAGATATCACTGTAGCAGCCGCAAGACTCAGCAGTACCGCCCATATGGTACCAGTAGCGCCGACGGTATCAGTCATTATTCCACCAACTGTAGTAGTTTTGGACCGTCGGATCGAATCGATCCTGGCCGTTCATTCAACTCTTGTAACCCTATAAATACCCCCTCATTTTGTATACTTTGATATAAGAAAAGAGAAGAGAAAGAAAAGAGAAAGAATATAGAGAAATAATAGAAGAAAGAAGAAGAAATTAATTCTTCAGGGTTTTGGGTTTTTGGTAAATACTCTGGCTCTCTATTCTTATTACTATCTTTGCATCTATAATATATATATTCTTAACACTAATATAGTTAACAAAGCATATTAAATTTAAATTTTCAAAATGTTGGTTCTCATACTGGACCGGTTTGTAAAATTGTAACAAAATTTTTAATTAATTTTTGAAGATTTTTAGGAAAAAGCTTTCTCTTCAAGATTTATTTTTTCAAAATGTATTTATTTTTTTCCTTTTGCATTGTTTTTTGCAAAAGACTTGGCTTAGTTGAATTCTCTTTTAGTTGCAATTTGACGTGTTTCACCCGCCTTATTCGTAGTATTAGCAATTTCGCATATAATCAAGTGAAGCACTTTGCAAATGTAAGTACTATGTATTTTTTTATTTTTATGAATTTACAAGAAATTGATTTTTACGTACTTTGATAGGGTTACATGTATATGATATTTCATGCCACTAGATATACAACAATGTTTATCGATTACATTCTTTTATAACAGTGCTTATTAAAATGAATTCGTAAAGGAATTGGATGTATGTTAGGCTTAAAGATGGTTTTCTAAACCCTGATTTTCTACAAGGTATCAATGGCTTCATTGAGTTTGCAAGAATGCACCCGTAATGTATGGATGGAATTAAAATCAAATGTCCATGCAATCATCGAAAATGTCAAAAATCGGGTGCATTCGGGATGAAAATATTGTTAGGTATCATCTAATGAAGTATGGATTTGTAAGGGTACTATTACCAATGGATTCACCATGGAGAACCTAGTAAGCCATATATCGACACTCATGGTGAACAGGGTGTAACCGCTAAGGCTACAAGTGCTGGACCATCATCATATAATATGTATGAACAAATGGTCATAGATGCTGGAGGGCTTGATTTCTCACCTACTTATATTGCTATAGGATCGTTATTTGAACCTTCTGGATCAAGCATCGCAAACACAAAAAGAGAGTAATGAGCTTTCTATTGTAGACAAAGCAAATATATTCCTTCAAGCTGCGGGAGGGGAAAAAAAACGCCGGGTTTATGGAGTGGGCTCCCAAGCATCTATTTTTTATCCCCAGCTATTGCAATGCTCATCTACAGGTGCATCATCTATAGACCAACATGCTAATATTAGGCAAATATGTGATATTGTTGGTTTGCTTTTCATCTATAGGTACATCATCCCAAGAGCTACAAGTGAAGATTACACAGCTGTGTGAGACTATTGATCAGCTACAAGATAAAAACAAAGAGCTTCAGGAGAGTCTACATGAGGTGAAAGATGATAACAAGGGGCTTCAACAAAGTCTGCTCGAGATGAGGGCGGAGAGAGATGAGTATCGTAATCAGATGTTGCGTCAGATGCAGGATATGATGATGGACTTCGAGGCTAGGATGCTTCAGCGCTTACAGTTCTCTCAGGACTCACAGCCAGCTAGTAATGACCATGATGTTGACCATGTAGATGAGCTTTAGTGTATTTGATATTTGTTACTAATTTTCTTTTGTTAAAGTTCGTTTTGGACATCTTTTCCTAAATGCAGTTTTGAAATCATTTTTTGTTAGCTTTATTGTTGCTAAAAATTTGTCATAACAGGTATTATTTATATCAACTTTGAAAATCAATGTGATATTTTTTTTTAATTATTTAGTTTGTTAGCAACGGATTACAAACCGATTAATTTGTTTTAAAATATAATCATATATTTATATATATATATATAATTTTAGAAACAGATTTGCAACGAAATAGTTTTTGTTTCTAATAAAAAAACAAATTTAAAACAAAATATGTTCCGTTACAAATCCGTTTCTGTTTTTTGGAATGACAATTATACCGTTGCGAATCCGTTGGTAAATTTTTAAACGAATTAGTAACAACATACATTCAGTTGCAAAATGTAGCAACACTTTTGAAACGGAATATTTTACGTTACTAATTTCAAACCTTTCAAACGGAAGTTTTGCCGTTACAAATCCGTTGCTAAAGTCTGCAACGGAATGTTATTTCGTTTGTAATAAATTAGCAACACCTATTTTGCAAACAAAAAATTTTCGTTTATAATCCGTTGCTAATTCAATTTAGCAACGGATTAGAAACAGAAAATGTTGTTTGTGAAATGCAATTCTCTTGTAGTGCGAGTAGTGTTTTCAATGTAGACATGCAGACCTCAACATCACTTCACACTTGGCTTTTGATATTCCCACTGATGCATGAAATTGTCTTCTTGCTTAATTATACAACGAGGCTTATTAATTGTTAAATTAATTATTTGGAATGAAAAATTGTTTAAATTATATATCATTGATCGAAGCGGATATAAATTTTTCATTGATAACTTGTAATTTTAAAAACGGATATAATACGTCACATAAATTAGTGGACAAATAAAATTTAGACTAATCTTTATAAGAGTGTTTATATTGTTTGTTTTTAATCCCTATTTCTATTAAAATTTCATTCGAATTATTTATAAAAAAAAAGTGGATAAGTAGTGGGTTATTATTATTTTATTAAATATAAATATAAATATAATAATAATAATAATAAAGGGGGTTATATTGAATAAAAATAAAAAACAAGTATCTTAAAAAAATATATATATACAGGAGGGCTCGTATGACAAATTAAAAAAAAATTCAAAATTCAAAATTCAGAATTAAATAATAATAATAATAAATAAAATAAATAAATAAATAAACTCGTAACCATCCAATGAGAACATGCGGACGTGGAGAAGAAAAGAAAAAAGAAAAAGGCAAGAGGAGACGGATGAGGAGACAAGGACGAGAGGGAGAGAGATTAAAGATTGTGAGCAGAAGAAGTAAAAATGAGTCTTCGTTGGTTAAAAAGTTTAAACTCAAAGAGGTATCATCTCCTTTCCAGATGCATAGCTTTCTCTTATTCTTATGTGAAGAATGATACTGATTATATTATTAAAAATAATACGCATGCATGCATATCTTTGTTAAACATTCATGAGATCATGTACATGCTTTATGTTGGTTATTCCTAGTATGCATGCCCCTTCACCATCATCCTTTATCTTCCTAGATCTATCACTCTCTTTCTATGAGTAGTTGCACATTCTTCATGCTGAGATCTAAGATGAACTCTTTAAACATATGATTGTTGTTTATTGTCTGTCGTATGCATGTCTTCATTCAATATATATATTATTGCTCACACTACAACACAACTTGATTTTAAAAGCGTAGAATTTCAGACAATTTTTATATTTGCCTTTAAATTTAACTTTTAAAAAGCAAATATGACATATGTCTCTATATATATAAAAAATATTTGTCTCTTAATGACATATATTTTTAATCATAATAACATAATTCATCTAATTATTTATTGAGACTATTTTGGTTTTCTTAATTGCCTGTAATAATATTGTTACCATAGTACAAAAATATATATCTTTTAGGAGCCATTTGGTTCATGGTAATGACATATTACTATATAATAAGATTACCATGGTAATATGAGTGGGAACGTTATATAGTTGAGAATTTTGCGGTAATTTGATATAACCATGTTTGGTTGTGAACTCTTATTACCGGGAATAGTTCATTGCCGTGTTTGGTTGCCATAGTAATCAATTTGTTAAAATATAAAAAGTTATAAGATTACTACGGTAATCTAAGATAGACACCAAATTTGGTAATAATAAGGTTACCAACCTTCTTGGTAATATTTATAAGTTGGTAATGTGATATTACCATCCAGATTACTACCGGTGCAATGCCAAATGTGCTAATATTTTCAGATTAACACGTAATATATGGTAATCTTTCTACATTACCACGAATCAAACGGCCCCTTAGAGGCAAATTGATATATTAATAGAGGCTTTATTCAAAGGTTTCTAATTAAAGGTCTTTCAACAACAAATCTAGAGATTAATAGAGGCTTTATTTAAAAGCTTCTAATTAAGGCCTTGCAAAGGCAAATTTAAAATTATTAGAGGCTTGTTTTGGTCTCTATTTCAGGGCTTTTAGAGATCCAAAAAATGTCATGATCAATTATTAATTAGATAATGAAACATACTTAAATGTCATATTGTAAAATTATAGAATCAAATTTTTCATGCCATTGCTTTGGTGCTTGTTTTAGTGCATACAAGGATTTTGTTAATTTACACATTTTCTATTCATTTCCTGGTAGAATAAAACCTTCAGGTTGTTTCATATATACCTCTCATTAATCTCACCATTTAAAAATGATGTCTTAACATCCACTTGATGAACTTGTAAATTATAAATAGATACTAATGCAAATAGCACCCTGATAGAAGTAATTATAGCAACAAGAGCATATGTGTCAAAATAATCAATTTCTTCCTTTTGTTTAAACCCTTTTGCCACTAATCTGGATTTAAAGATATTTCCATCTTTAATTTTGAATACCCATTTGCATCCAATTGGCTTACAACCAGGAGGTGGATCAACCAAAACCCATGTTCCATTAGACATTAGAGAATTCATTTCATCTTTAATAGATTCTTTCCAAAATGCTAAGACTCTTGAAGCAAGAACTTCTTTATAAGTTTTGAGTTTAATCTTCTTCTATATTTAATAAAATAGGAATTTTATTTGTTACTAAAAAGACTAAAGTTTGAGAAGAAATAAAATCAAAATGAAGACTGTGCTAATTCTTTTAATTTTCTTGTTATCATCATTAGTTTTTTCTATGCAATCCAATGTTGTATTAGGAGTTGACTCACATGTGGAATTACGATGAAATTTATTTCCAATAAATTGAACACCTCTGGATTCCACAATGACATTAGATTCTAAGTATAATAATCTGTAGGCTTTAGAATTTTCAGCATACCCTATAAAAACACTCTTTAAGGCTCGTGGTTCTAATTTAGTCCTTTTAGGATCTGTTACTTAATAAAATGCTCGACAACCCCATAATCGAGAATAACTTAATTTTGGTTTTCTACTATTCCATAATTCATATGGAGATGTTTTTGTCACTTTTGAGGGAATTCTATTATGCACATGACAAGCACTTAATTATGCCTTTCCCCAAAGAGAATAAGATAATTTAGCACTTAACAACATTGCATTTACCATATCAACAAGGGTTCTATTCTTTCTTTCGCCAATCCATTCTATTTTGGAGTGTAGGGTGCACTTCTTTTATGAATTTTTTAATGTTGTTCACAAAAGGAATTATATTCTATTGGAAAATATTCTCCACATCTATCACTTCTAAAGATTTTAATTTGTTTTTATTTCTAATTTTCAACATTAGCTTTAAATAATTTAATTTTATCAAAAACTTCATCTTTATTTTTCATAAGATAAACAGGAGTGTATTTAGAGTAGTCATCAATAAAAGTAGCAAAGTACCTATTCCCTCCTCTAGTCAAATGTCCATTTAACTCACATATATTAGAATGTATAATTTGTGACAATGCAGAATTTCTTTCTATTCTAGGAAAAGGTAACTTAGTCATTTTTGCTTGAATGCAAATTTCACATTTATCATGATCACTATTTTCATAAGATATATATCCAAGTTTTGCCATAAACTTTAATGAGCTAAAATTAACATGTGCTAAACGTGAATGCCATAAAAAAAAATTGATGAATCAATCATATAAGCAAAAACTTTCTCAGTATTATTAATATTTGAAGGCCATGAACTTTAACAACATTATGATTGTCCATTAACACTTCATGTCCATCAGCAGCAATCTCATAGTCCTTGAACAGATTCTTATCATTGCAAATATGAATGGTTGCTCTAAAATCATACCACCAACCATTGGTGTTTGAAAACGAAGCTTTATTAACTTATGTTATTATAGAGATCTATAAATATGAAACCATAGCCACAAGGTCTTTTACTTTTTCTTCAACAATGCTAACTTTGTTGTTTGAACCAATAACAACAACATGATCCTTCTTCATTTTCTTCCAAAACCCGCACTTCTTCTTGAAATGCCCTTTCTTCTTGCAATGAAAACATGTCTTGTTCTTCTTGGAACCAGAATTGTATGAGTTTGAATTTACGTCCACGAATTTCCTCTTCTTTCCAAATCTGTTATACTTGTTCACATCAATGAAATTCACATTGGAGTAAGATTCTTTTCTGAATCTCTTTCCATCTCGAATTCTAGTTTCTTCTTCAATTCTGAGATTCTTGTGGAGTTGTTCTAGAGAAAAATTTTCAGAGGAGTGTAACAATTTCTTTCTGTAATCATTCCAACTTAAAGGAAGTTTGGCTATGACAGCCCCTACTTGAAATGCTTCACTGACTTCAACATTCAAGTCCTTCAATTTAAAGACTAGGATTTGCAGTTCATGCACTTGATCCAATACAGAAACATGATCAAACATGGTAAACTCAAAGAATTTCATAATAATGAACTTATGTGGCCCTTGTTTCTCAGTGTTGTACTTGAATTCCAAAGATTTCCAAATTTCTCTTGGTGATTGAACAGAAATGAAGAGATCGTATATACGGTCTAAAAGAGTGTTCAGAATGTGACCACGACACAACAACTCATCTTCTTAATGCTTGACACGTTCTGCCTTAGCTCTGTAGATTCATCAGGAGTAGCGTTAGGAACATCTGCCAGACTTGGATCAAGCACGTATTAAATCTGCAAATCAGTGAGAAAGAACATCATCTTTTCCTTCCAGCGAGTATAGTCGGTGACATCAAAACGATCAAGCTTCATGAAGTCTTGAGTTCATCACCTTAAGGGTCCATTTGATTTGTTAAAGAGAACAGCACAAGCAGTACAGTACAGTACAAACAATTAAAGTACAATACAAGTGCTTGTGTTGTTCTATGTTTGATTTTCATTGAACAGTACAGAACACAAAATAGTAGATTATGATAATACTTTTTTATTATTCTATATTTATTTTATAATAAAAAACATACAATAATATCTTATGAAAATCTTATCAAATTTTACAACTCCCAACAACAGCAACTTAAAAAAATTAACATAATTTTAAAACATTTAATCCACAACAAATAAACTGTCATTAATATCTTAATCCTAAAATACAAATAAATAGATAGATAAATAAATAAAATTATAAATAGATAAATAAATAGATAAATAAAAAATAAATTTTAAAAAGATAAACAATTAGATAAATAAATAAATAAATAAAACAAAATAAATCATGTTATCATTTATTAACTAGTAGTGTAATTTTTAATTTTAAACAGAGACAATTTTGTCATAGTTGTCCTGTATTTCGCAAAAAATTTTGTACCGTGGTTTTAGCGATACAAAAAAAATTAAAAAGTTGTGCTATACCGATTGGGTAATTTGTGCTGTACTCCCATCTCATTTGTAAATCAAACGCATAACAATAGAAGTTGTCCTGTGCTGTCCCTTAAAATCTTGTGTATCAAACGGACCCTAAAGGAAGTTTCGGGGTGTTTCTCTATTGCAAAAATAGTAAATAAATTCCTAAAAATTGTTAGGATAAGCAAAGATTGAAGAAGAAGAATTTGGTAGATTTTGAGGTGTGTAGGAACAATGTCTTTTAGGAATTTATCGCTCACAAGTCTACACCAAGTTTTTGCAATAATCTCTTCAGGATTCAACAAAATCCTTAGATTAAACTTCATAGAGTAGTAATCTTCCTTGATAATGTTTATGTATTTAAAAAAGATGAAGAGTTGTGAACCAACGGTTGGATTTGATTGGATAGTGTGCATTAGAAAATAAGCGAGCGGATGACATCTTTTCATAAAAAATAATAATAATAATTTCAACCTAAGATACCCCAAGTGCCCATTCATAGATTATATATATATATATATATATATATATTAGAGGGCCCACTTACACTTTTCTCAAATCCAATTATTTGATTTGTTTATTATCTTGTATTATATAAACATATGTTCATTCTTCTCTTTACCCGATGTGGGACTAAACTGTTAGTTCCGCCAATGTGGTTTGTGATTTAGAGGACACTCAAACACTCATGCAAGCTCACACAAACCAAATAAAGAGACACACAAGATTGGTAACCTAGTTCGGCATCCACTTACCTACGTCTGGGGGCCAAGCCCTGAGATAAACAATCCACTAAAAAAGGTAAAAATAGATGAGTACAAACACTTGTCACTCACTCTACTAATAATAAAGATCATCACCCTCCCTAGATTGTCTTGTGCTCACACACTCTACTCCACAAGTGACACACACAATCTCAGAGTAAGGTAGCTTATATAGCCGCCTCAATATCCCAAATATAGCACATACCTCTTTTAGAATCTCCATGGCTACTAACTTAAAAACCTTCCAAAATTAGATGTTCCAACTCCTGTTATAACATGAATTGCAACATGGCTCTGACTGCTGACTTGACTGAGTTCTGGTTACGTTGCAAACTACCTCAAGACCCATTAGCCTCTCAATCATGCTTAGTTAGAGTCGGTGCAGCCCGATCTCCTGATCCCGTCTACCGGCAACTAGCCTACCCCCTTAGTTCCTCGCCACACAGTCCCATCGCAAGGGGTGCACGTCCTTGTGCGTCTTCACGAAACTTACCAAACTTGATCTTCAATTCACCCAAGTTTGGCCTCCAAATCTTCCCAAGAAAGATCTTCAATCAATCATCTCAATCATGCCAACAATAGGCATGTCTTCAAATCTTACCTTCAATAGTCTTCCATCGTACCTATTAAGGTTTCTTCAAATCATACCTTCAATAGCTAGCCTTTATTTATATCATTGATAGATATTTCTTCAATTAAGCTCCATCCATATTTAGTCTCTAATCAAATCTCCCTAAATATGGTCTTGATATGATCTTGTCTTCAAGTTGTAACATATTACTAAAAATAGCTCTACCAAGATCTTCAAGATATTTGCCTCCAAGTCAAGACTCCTTGCCATGTCACCATGCTTTGGCATGTCATCAAATATGCCACATCACACAGGTTGCCACGTCATCTTGACTATGTGTCAAATCATGCCAATTATAGTGCAATTGCACTAACATAAACTATTCATAACTATTTACATATACTACACTAACACTTCTTGCATACATTAAATGGGTCAATTGGGCACAATTAATATATAATTTCTTTAAGTAATTAAGTGTCATAGTAATCCTCATAATTAGGAACACATATCTTAAAGAAATTCTAATGGATCAAATCATTGGACAAAAAGACATATCTCAAAGCAACAGTGGTTTATTTCATAGCCCATTGTCTGACCGCATCTATAACTTTATATTTCAAGACCTCGCATTGGCCTCGAAACCTATTTCAAGTTTTGAAATCAAGAGAGAGAGAGAGAGAGAGGGACGTCAATGTGATCAAAGTTTCTAGTTCTCCATTGTAAAGCTGTTCAGGTGCAATCTCAACCTTCTCTTCATATTTGTTTTGTTCTTTTGAGATGTATCTTGCTCGTTATTATCATTTTGGGTTTCATGGAATTTGATATATTATTATAATACTAGTGAATCTTGTGTTGCTTCCTTGCTCCATGATCCAGTTCTAAATCGTATTCAGAGATTTGGATTTTTGGAAATTATACATCTTCATTGCTTTCTGGAATGTTGTGTTGTTTTCTTGCTTGATGATCCAGTTTTATGTGGTATCCATTGATTTGGATTTTTGAAGATAGTTTACGATCTTGATGTGAGATTTCTAAAATTTATATTTATTTAGATCTTACTAGAGTAGTGGAAACCCTAATTCTATGAAATGTTATCGAAGGTTTCTGGAGAAGCAAAATTTAGGGTTTATATAAATTAAAAAAACAACTATATTTATTCAAAAAAAATTAAAAATAAAAATTTTATTTTGAGATTATAAAATAGTGATTTCAAATAAATTTTATTTAAATACTATTATTAAAATATTTTATTTGATGTAAGCGATTTTTATTAATTTTCATTCTATTTAACACAACCTATAAATTATTTTAAAATATAATTTGAATTTTAAAAATTATATGATGATTTACATAACAAACTCAATTATTTTAAATTTTAAAAAATTATGAAATAAGTTGCATAACAAAACTCAGATATATAAGATTTTAAGAAAAAAAATATATTATTATATAAACCATCAGATTTTAAATACGCCAATTAAATTAAAAAATAATTAATTAATTAAAAAAATCTCAAAATGGCAGATGAATTTTTTTAATAATGTATAAATAAATGAATAAATAATCTAAATCAAGTGTTATTAAGGGTTTCTACAAATATAAAAGTAATTGCCATATTAAAGAACAACTATATTTATCCACAAAAAAAATTAAAAATTAAAAATTTTATTATGAGATTATAAAATAGTAATTTCAAATAAATTTTATTTAATACTATTATTAAAATATGGTATATGATCTAAACGGTTTAATTAATTTTCATTCTTCAATCCTTATTTAACATATCTTATAAATTATTTTAAAATATAATTTAAATTTTAAAAATTATAAGATAATTTACCTAACAAACTCAATTATTGTAAATTCTAAAAAACTATGAGATAATTTACATAACAAAACTCAATATATAAGATTTTAAGAAAAAAAAATGAAATCAAAATATTATTATATAAAACCATCTAATTTTAAATACGACAAATAAATTAAAAATAATAATTAATTAAAAAATCTCAAAATGCCGGATGAAATTTTTTAATAATATATAAATAATAAATAAATAAATAATCTAAATAAAAACAAGCGCACAATTGAGTCTATAGTGCACCCATTTACAATGTTAATTCCAATTTTCAAATTTGATTTTTTTTTTTTAACTCCTAGTGCAATTGGAGCTCTAGGGTTTTCAAATATTCTATTTATGAAAGGCCGGCATTGTAGACGTTAAAAATCCTCCTGCTCGTCTCAAGAACCAAACTCCCATCCTTTGATGATTTTGATTTCGTTTCCTCATGTACTTGTGATTCCTTTTCATGTTTTAGGGCTAAATAATTGTAAGCTTTCATCTTGACAACTTAATGATTATTGATTTGCAAATGTTCTTAGTTGTTGAATCATAGAACTTTTTGTTGAATAGGAATTCTCTTCTCTTTGTATGACAATTTGTTTATGTGTTTTTATCTATAATGGTTGGAGGAAAGTAATTAAAATATGAATAATTGGATAGGTTTAAAAGACGATCATGTTACTCTTAATTATTTGTAAGTTTAATCATGCAATTGCATTAGGTTTTAGCGTTAAATTTTAATGAACGATACACTGTAACTAACCCTGAAGTGGATGTTATTAATTCTTGCTTTAAATATCATTGAAAAATCTTTCAATTGGCCATAGCTTTTCATTCTCAATGTGAGAGTTGAGAATTAATTCTTGCTTTAAATATCATTTAAAAACCTTTAAATTGGTCATGGCATCAATCGGCATATATATATATATATATATATATTACAATTTCATCATATATATAGTAAGAAATTTGCATTTGATCTCTAGAATTTATGAGTAATTTATTTTTATTTTTTTTTATGTATAGTAAACATTTGTCATGGATAAAATTTGGATGCAAAGATCAAGAGCTAGCAATGAATATTTATTATGATTGACTTAATTTCTAGATTTGGATTTCCAAGAATTTAGCCATAACGGGAGGATATTATGCTTTTGTAAGAATTGTTTCAATCAGTTTTGGACCACTCGTGACGAAGTATATAATCACCTAGTGTGTTTTGGATTTATAAATGGTTATACTCATTTGGTGTTGCATGGAGAATGCTCTTCATTGCATGCTAATTTGAATAGTGAATCTAGGCTAGATGAAAGGAGTCAGTATCATGATATGGG
This sequence comes from Dioscorea cayenensis subsp. rotundata, assembly GCF_009730915.1. Taxonomy (NCBI): domain Eukaryota; kingdom Viridiplantae; phylum Streptophyta; class Magnoliopsida; order Dioscoreales; family Dioscoreaceae; genus Dioscorea; species Dioscorea cayenensis. The sequence goes on from NW_024087176.1 coordinate 43,168, forward strand.
AGTTTTGCTACATGACATATCAATGGGTGACCAGTCATATACTCAAAGAGATGATGAGCCAAATCAAGCTGCTGAAATTTTTTTAAAGTTGATTGAAAAAGGTCAAAAAGAAATTTATCCAGGGAGTAAGACTCACACATCACTTTCCTTCCTTCTTAGGTTGTTCAACATCAAATGTCTCGGTAAATGGACTAATATTTCTTTCACGGTGATGCTAGAGTTATTAAAAGAGTTACTTCCTGAAGATGTAATATTACCTAAGTCATTTTATGAGAAAAAAATTTCTTAAAGATTTAGGTCTTAAATGAGGTGAATTTTATACTGCATCTTGCTTTTGCTACATACTTCTTTTTCTATTTTCTCACACAATCCATTTTTTAAAGTGGAATGATAAGACTATTTCAATTATTAAATGTCTATTTCTGGAGATAGGCACTTCAGCATCAAAAAATCAGTTGCAGTCTAAGGAAGTAAGTGATAAGGATTTTTTGAATGGTTTATTTGTATTTCAAATTGAAATGTATATATTTTACTGACTTTAGATCTCTATATTTGTACACAATTATGGGTTTATGTCTCAAGAAAATCAGGTAAAATGTTGGATAAATATTTGGTTTTTTTAATTTAAGATTTTTTTTTAATAATGCATAAAATAAAAAATGTGTTTTGGCATATATGAGACTCTATAACATTTATTTAAATTCATTTGTTTATGGCACTGGATATGTTATCTGTTGCATTAAAAAGTATTAAAGATCACACTATTCATGTAGTGAAAGGTATATTAATTAGTAAGAATCTTGATATAAGTGCGGAAGGTGAGGAATTAGAAGTTGGTTTCTTTGAAGTATATGTTGAGATAGCTATTAAGAAAGATGAACCTTTAATAAGATCATATTAGAGTTACAAAACAATTGGAGATGTTGTAGAAGAGTCATTGCATGACCCTCTTATTTGGTAAGCTAATTAAAGAGTTTATTAAATTAATTAATTTTACATTGGAAACTAATGTATAGTACTAATTAGTTTAATAATATTATCTATTAATTAACTATTTGATTATTAATATAATATATTATGATTAATTTTTGTTTTATCTACTTATGCTTTCAAAAACAAGTTGATGGAGTAAAAGATTAATTTGCATATGATGGTGGTGATTTAAATAAAGAATAGTAATGTTTTCTAGTATGGAGGTACTTTGTAGAATAACATTTGGATACATACATTGAAAACATGTGCTATAGTTATTTTTCTTGTCATATTGAGATTTTAACTTTAGTATTATACATTGGATTGGTGTAGACTGTTGAATTAAATTATGCTTAATTTGTAACTGTTACACATTGGAAAAAAAATAATATTTTGGTTTTGTTATTAATTGTATTTTATTTTATGCAAGTCAAATGTTTATATATGTAATATGTGTAATTCATGCCTATTATATGGTGAAATTAAAAAATTTAAAAATTATAATATTTTTAGAGGCAAATATAAAAAATGACTATAATAGATAATATTAAAGATGCACATGTGTCTCTAAAAGTGATGATCAGGGGCAAATATATTTCTTTTCAAGAGGTTGAATAAAGGCTAATGAATTGTTTCTATACACTATATTTAAAAACTTTTGAATTTGCCTCTATTTATGCAATATTAGAGGCACGTATATATATATATCCAAAAGTGGTAATTAAAGGAGAAAATATTTATTTATATTTGCCATTATTTATGCAATACTAGAGGCACAAAAATATGTCTCTAAAAATGGTAATTAACGGCAAATACATTTGCTTTAAAAGGGTTTTCTAAAGGCAAATAAATTGTTGCTATAGAGTATATGTAAAGGCATTTGTATTTGCCCCTATTTATGTAATATTAGAAACATATTTATTTGTCCCTAAATGAGGTGATTCAAGCCAAATATACTTTCTTTGAAAGGGTTGTATAAAGGCAAATAAATTGTTGCTATAGAGTATATTTAAAGACATTTGAATTTGCCTCTATTTATGTAATATTAGAGGCATGCATATTTGTCTCTAAATGATCTGATTAAAGGCAAATATATTTGTTTTGAAAGGGTTATATAGAGGCAAATAAATGGTCTCTATAGACCATATTCAAAAACATTTGAATTAGCCTCTATTTATACAATCAATGACAATTATTTAATTGCCTCTAATATACTGCTAAATACATTTAGCGACTGGACTATTCAGGACGGATATTTTAAGTGCCTCAAAATCATTTAGAGACAAATAATTAAGCTTTTGAGACTAATATATATGCCACTATATCATCTGTGTTTTGGGAATAATGGATAGTGTTAACTAGTCAAAATAAGAATTTTTATCGTGTGACTCATTATGTCTTTGTACATCACGTAACTTAGATGGTTCAATGGGATCAGTAGGATAAACCCCAATAAAGGCATTATCTTAAACCTAGCTGCCTTTTTAAATGTAGCTCTACATTATTAGCTAAACATACAAGCAAGTGAGGATTAGTTTGCAAAGATCATAGGACGCATTAATTGTGAGAGGAATGTTGGATTTAATTGCAGGGGAACAAAGGGAAAAA
>NW_024087177.1:0-86741 GCF_009730915.1 Dioscorea cayenensis subsp. rotundata
TTCATTTCATCGAACTTCTTTATTATGCTTCCAATAAATTGATGTTTATTGTGAGTTCCAACCTTGAATGCTTGATTGTATGAACATTTCCCCTTGAGTGACACTAGGGTTGAGAGTTCTTGTTGGTAACCTTGTGAGTGAGTGACACACCACGAGCGTTAGACAAAGCTAGGTTGGATAGGATTGAGAGGGTGAGTCGAGAGGTACAGGAGCGTCCCCTTTCCCCTCCTACGTGATAGATTCTACCTCCGTTCCTCGAGGTCTTTGCGGCCATAATAGAGTGAATGGTCTAAGGGATGAATCTCCGCTGGGGTTTAGTTGCGCGTGCAACGGAGTGAAGTGTTGAGGGGATCTTAGTATTTATGGCTTAATTGTGGTTAGGGACCTTCCGCCTGGACCAAAGGGTTAGGTCTATAATTAGGAAGAGATTTATCACCTAGAATCCCTAGAGCTCATTGCAACTTTATTCGAGTGCGAGGTTGAGAGGTTATTTAATCTCTCCTCCAGGACATGAATAGAGTTAGGCATAGTTGATCTTAGATTTGGGACTATGTATGTAAGGATTTCCACGACTCACTATTGCATTGATTAGGAAGCATAATAGAGAGTTCTTGCACTTGAAGCGATTATCTTAGGTGAAGCATTATCGATTGCCCCCATCTTTATCGATTGCCTTACCTCCTCTTTACTTTTGCTCTCTTACTTGTTGCTTTTAATTGTTGAGAATTGAATCATTATCACACTCCTTATTATTGATCTTTCACATAGGTAAGAATCGAATTAAGTGTCTTTACTCCCTACTCCCTGTGGATTCGACCCCGCTCACCCGAGTTTATTACTTCGACAAACCCGTGCACTTACAGGATATACGCAAGGGGACCTTGTCATACTTCTCTAAGTCGGTCATCCGGGTCTCCAAACCTGAAACTCTATTTTCCATGTTCTGGGGTTGTTGTTGTTGTTTGAAACCCAGTTGTGCTATGGCCTTTTGCTGCCCTTGGTTACTCCATGAGAAATTTGGGTGATTCCTCTACCCCTGGTTGTAGGTGTTGTTATAAGGATTGCCTTGGTTTCTCATTTCATAACCCCCAAAATCAACTTGCTCAATGGATGTAGTAGCACCAACGACTATCATCCAATCGGATGAGGCATGTCCTCCCCCGCATCCATCACAATTCGTTTTAGCCGCCAATCTAGGAGAAGTTAGAGTGTCTAACTTCTTACTCAAAGCCTCCACTTGGGCCGCCAATGATGTAACCGCATCGATCTCATGGAGTCCGGCCACTTTCTTCCTTTCCCTTGCATTCTATTGGTAGCTATTCATGGCCATTTCTTCTACTAGTTATCGGGCTTCATCGGGGGTCTTATTCCCCATTGTACCTTATGCGACAGCATCTAGAAGTTGTCTTCTACTTAGATTCAACCCATTGTAAAAGGTTTGAATGATCATCCATTTGGGAAATCTGATAAGTGCTTGCGTGATAAGAATATGAAGTATTCTTTCCTTATGATGAGCATTACTTCTAGCATGTTTAAGCGCTAATACATGTGTATTTGTATTCTTTTTTGCATGTAGGGTTGTGAAGCTAAGTATTGAGAAAAGAAGCCAAAAGTAGATCGTAAACGCATTATTTGGTGGAATCTTGGAAGGAACAAACGCGAAGACACAAGTCAGACTCTAGGATACCTGAATGTGTGCCAAACTCCATGAATTCAAGTCATTACAATGAGTTGGAAGGGTACAAAGGCAGTCACATTTGCGTATCCCTGCTTGTGCATTGATGACAAGATCTTCACCAACGAAGCCTTTGATTGAAGAAGAGTTGCAATCTATGGTATAAACGTGTGCCCGTTGATGTTGTCTCGAAGAAAAAATATGTAATTGGGAGTGTTTTGGCCGAGTACTGTAGTAGCTTGTTATAGCAAAACGACGAAGCAAGTATTGTAGCAGGCACTGTTCACAGGCGACCGAAACAGGATTTCCAGAGAATCCACACGGGCGTGTGGAAATTCCCCACGCCCGTGTGGAAATTCCACAGACCCGTGTTGCAGATCCACAAGGGCTTGTAGATGCCCGATTAAAGCCCTATTTAAGCCGTGATTCAGCCTCGATTTTAGGGATCTTTTTCCCCTCTTCTTTTTCTCTTTTCTCCATCATTTGGGAATCCGTCGGCTAGGGTTTGAAGAGGCTTTTGGCAAGTCTTTGGAGTGATTTGAGGGATTCCACACCACGATTCACTTGGAAGAAGGTTATTGGTTGAGCTTTCTTGGGCATAGATCCGGAGAGGTATGCGCTAGGCCAAACAAAGTAACCTTTGTAGAAAATTTGGCTACTCTACAAGACTATTGAGACAACTACCGAGGGGGTTTTCTTATGAAACACTTGTTTTTACTTTCATTTCATTGTTGATTATATTGTGCTCCATGGAGAGCTAAACCCCTAGCGGGTACTTGGGTTTTGTAAACCCTAGGATATTATTGTTTCATTGATCTTTTATAATGCTTTCCTTAATTGTTGTTTCAATTGAGTTCCAATCTTGAGTGCCTATGGAATGATTTCTTCCCTAGAGTGACACAAGGATTGAGAGGGTGATTTGAGAGGTAGCAGAGCGTCCCCTTTCCCCTCAGGTGTGATTTATCCTATCTCCATTTCATTGAGTTCTTGGTGGTCACAATAGAGTGAAGTTCTAGAGGATGAACTCCACTGGGGCTTAGTTGCATGAGCAACAGAGTGAAGCGTTGAAGGGACTCTAGTGTATAGGGCTTAATTATGACTAGGGGTCGTTCGCCTGGTCCAAAGGGTTAGGTCTATACATAGGAAGAGGGTTTATCACTTGGATTCCCTAGAACTCCCATGCAACTTTACACAGTGTGAGGTGTTGAGACTGAGCGATTTCTCCATCGGGACTTAGTGAAGAGTTTGTCATGGTTGACCTTAGATTTGGGACCGTGTGCTTAAGGACTTCCATGAATCATTGAGCATTGATTAGGAAGTATAATAGTTGGTCTTGCACTTATATCGATTTCCTTACCTCTCACTTATTTTCGCCTTTCATTCTTGTTTCTTTTTATCTTTGTTTTCATTTCATTTTATCAACACTATCATTGTTCACTTTCACATGGTTAAGTAGCAATTTACGTATTTTTACTCCCTACTCCCTGTGGATATGATACCCCACTCACCTGGGATTTGTTACTCGACAAACCCTGCACTTGCGGGTCACACGCAAGGGGCGTTGTCAAGTTTTTGGCACTATTGCCATGGAGTAGGCATTTAGAGATACTTTGCACTTTGCTATCTTAGCTATTTATTATTCATTCTATTTCACACTTTCTTTATCTTCCATCATTCTCATTTGTTTTCTTTTGTCATGTCTTACTTTTTCTTGCAAGGAGTTTAAATGATGATTGATCCGTTCATTGCTTTGTATTCTCGAGTTGAAGCTCTGAGTGAAAAAGTTGATAGAATTATTGCTTCACAACAACATAGCATTCCTTTTTGCAACACATATCATCCAATTGAAAAGGGCTACCCAAACTTCTTCCGCAATAGTGATGGACAATATTGGGAAGCACCTCAAGAGGAATGTCAAAAGGGTGATGAACTTCAGTTGCAAAGAGTATTAGCTAATTTTATTGAAGCAACTGATGTCCGTGTCTAAAATATTGTGACCACATTAAGATGTCATGACGCCTCCTTTAAAAACCTTGAGCATCAATTAGGAGGGATATTTGACACACTCTCCAAGGAACAACAAGTATTTGAGCAAGCAATTCAAGTTCCTTATAGAAATGATGTGGTAGTGAATGCCAATGAAGAAGTTGGGAAAATTGAGTACATTGGTGCAGATAATGAAAAGAAATAAGTTGAATACCATTTTGAGATTTTGGATTGTGTGAATGAAGATTGTGCTTGTGAGCGAGAAAATTTTCAAGGGGATTTACTAGTGTCATGTTTTTTTCAAGCTGAAAATACACAAGATGAAGTGAATCCTAAGGTAATGGAACAAGCATCTCTCTTTGGGATTGATCAATTCATAAATTGTTAGAAAGAGATTTTGGGTTTGGATGGAGATGTGGGTAGGAGATTGAAGCCATCCAATGACCCACCTGTTCTAAGCTTGGATAATTCCCAACCCAAATTGTTTCCTTGGAGGCCAAAGGTAAGATGGTTGGAATCTCCAACAAATATTTTGCACTTGTAAGTAGATTTTTTGGTTTAAAGGAAGTAGCTATGTAATGTATAGTCGGGAGGAACACACTCTTTTTAATCGACCATAAGGTAAGGAAGAGGTACGTCAAGCTAAGTGAGGTAAAACAAGCGCTTCTTAGGAGGTAACCCAAGTTTTTAACATTTTTCTTGTTTTTAGTTAGTATTTGCATGAATAAGTCTTTAAGTGTTGGTGTCTTGATTCTTAGATGTTCTTGCGATGATTTTCTAATGGATATTGTGGTGTTATCATGTGCCTAATCCTGTGCGGCGAAGAATCTTGGTCGTTTGAGCATGTTTTTCGTATTTTCTCTGGTTCAAATTACATTGTTAGTCAGGCTCTGAGTGTATATCTGTATTCAGGAATTTTTTGCAGAGCCTGCAAAGTTTTCTAAGTGTCCAGAGAAAACACACGCTCGTGTGCAATTTCCGCACGGCCGTACATTTTCATTCAGAGCTTATCCAGAGATGGTACAGGGGCGTGGACTCGCCGCTATGAGCAACCTTATGATGGTCCACGCCCGTGCGGAATTTCTTCACGGGTGTTTGTTTCCCTACAGAGACTTAGAGATTTTTCCCAAGAAGACAGAGGGGCGTGGACTCGCCCATGTGGATGATTTTGTCAACAAACACACGGGCGTGGGTAATTTTTGCACGCCCATGTGGTTCTCAACAGAGAATTTCTCCTCCATCCTAAGAAGACACAGGGGCATGCGTCTGCCGCTGTGAATTGCCCAGAAAGGATCACGCCCGTGTGGAATTTCTGCATGGGCGTGTGAAACATTTAGAGAATTTTTTCGGTTGGATAGAGAAGCCACAGGGGCGTGCGTCTGCCCCTGTGGGTCAGGCACACGGGCGTGGGAATTTTTTACACGCCCGTGTGGATGCATTCAAAAGCATAGGGTGTCATCCCGAGAAACCATAGGGGCATGCTTCTGCCTTGTGGGTCTCTCCGGTGGAGTTACACGAGCGTGGGTAATTTCCAAACTCTCGTGTGTATGTACAGAACTCAAAAAGGCTGCATTTTCTCCTTATAAATTTATTTTGCCTTTTCATCTTTTCTCTCCCAAACATTTTGAGAATGCATCCTTGCACTCTCCCGACCTCTTACTGTCATTTTAAAGGGTTGTTACTTGAGTTTTTTGCCTGATTTCTATTCTTTCATTCTCATTTTATCGGTATGCTTCTCTTTCTCTTTTCTTCGCCCAATCTTCATTTATTTTGTAGCACCAGCATCATCTTCACCAGCAGCAGCAACAAATACACCAATAACTGACACCGACACTTGAGGCTCCTTGACCTTCTTTGTTTTTATTTTTCGTATGTTATTTTTGTATTTTATTTTGGACTTGTGTACTCAGAAAGGATCTTCATTCTGAGCTTATCGTTTATTTTATCTTGAGTGTATTACTTGCTCTATCTTTTATATTCTCGAGTTGTTTTTGTTTTCTTGAGCTTCACTGAACCCCTTTGTGTATGCGTGCAGATGGTCTTATCAGTATCGAAATCGAGAACTAGTCATGGACACGGTTAAGATGTTTTGGCACTTGGCCATGTGTGCTTCACAACCTGTTGGAACATCACTCCCAAGGATTTAGCTTCATCACATGCAATACTATGAGTTAGGGGAGTATTGTTCTGATTGCTTCTCTAATATATATTCTTGATTAATATACACTATGAGTGAGCTTGCATGTGCACGTTGGGGACAATATACAACTTAAGTGTGGTGGACTGGAGTTCACGTTGCACATGTCTTTGATATAAGTTTTGATTTACATACATGCGCAAATCACCAATGGTGGTTCACCCTAGTTGCAATGATTGTATTATTGAGTTTAGGAGAATTTTTAACATTGAATACTCTCATGCTCTAGTTTTTACTTGATTTTCTAGGAATTTTTGCTCGAATGAAATTTCTTGCACTACTCACTCTTTAAACTCTTTTGGAAACTCAAGTTTAATGTTTAGGGGACTAGTTAGTGTTACTTCTTGTGTTAATTCTGCTGATATATATATATATTAGTTGTTTGTGCATTAGGGGTGGAAAGAGCTACCAACTATGTTGTATGTAGCTACTCTCATAAGTCGGATACTAGTTATGCCTTAATGAGAGAAATGAGCTATCTCATGGGATGAGTGAAAGCTACCACCTCGGTAGAAAGAGCTACCACCTCGAAAGTGTGAAAGGCACCTTAGCGGCCGCTTGGGAGAGGGCTACCTTAGAGGATGTGTGAAGCTACTACCATTTTTTTTATATTTTGTTTTGTTTTGTAGATAAATAAGTCCCTTATACTTAGAACTTTGAGGAGTATACTTTGTGTTGAATTGAGTAAGTTTACACAGACTTACATGATTTCAGGTTTCTTGTCCTTTTTGATTCGAGTTTTTGGCTAGAGCATTGATTTTTCGTATTTGGTGTTGAAATTTCCCTTACTTGAAGATTGCTCTCATTGCATGTTTTGTTGAACCTAAGGCCGAGCACTTTCAATATTTCCTTCTTCTATGTTTCAATGTGTATTTCTTTGCTTGAGGACAAGCAAAAGCTTAAGTGTGGGGGAGTTTGATAAGTGCTTGTGTGATAAGAATGTGAAGTGTTCTTTCCTTATGATGAGCATTACATTTAGAAGTTTTAAGCGCTAATACATGTGTATTTGTGCTCTTTTGCGCATGTAGGGTTGTGACGCTAAGTATTGAGAAAAGAAGCCAAAAGTAGATCATCAACGCATTATTTGGTGGAATCTTGGAAAGAACAAATGCGTAGACACAAGTGGGACTCCAGGATACGTGAATATGTGCCAACCTCGATGAATTCAAGTCATTATAATGAGTTGGAGGGGCACAAAGGCAGTCATATTTACGTATCCCGGCTTGTGCATTGATAACAAGATCTTCACCAATGAAGCCTTTGATTGAAGAAGAGTTGTGATCTACGGCATAAACGTGTGCCCGTTTATGTTGCCTCGATGAAAAAGTATGAATTGGGAGTGTTTTGGTCGAGTACTATAGCAAGTTACCGTAGTAAAAAACGTAGCAAAGGCTGTAGCATTTACTGTTCACAGCCGGCCGAAAACAGGATTTCCAAAGAATCTACAAGCCCGTGTGGAAATTCCATAGGCTTGTGGCAGATCCACATGAGCGTGTGGGTGCCCGATTCTAGCCCTATTTAAGCCGCGATTTAGCCCCGAGTTTAGGGAACTTTTCACCTCTGCTCTTCCATTTTTTCCATCATTTGGGAAGCCGTCAGCTAGGGTTTGGAGAGGCTTTTGGCAAGTCTTTGGAGTAGTTTGAGCGATTTGACACTGTGATTCACTTGAAAGAAAGTTATTGGGGGAGCTTTCATCGGCATAGATCCAACGAGGTGTGTCCTAGTACGGACAAGGGGACCTTTGGAGAAAACTTGGCCACTCCACAAGACTATCGACACGACTACCGAGCGGTTTTCTTTTTGAACACTTGTTTTAACTTTCATTTCATTGTTTATTGTATTGTGCTCCATGGAGAGCTAAACCTACTAGTGGGTACTTGGATTTTGTAAACCCTAGGATGTTATTGTTTCATTGATCTTTTATTATGCTTTTACTATTTGATGTTTCGATTGAGTTCCAATCTTGAGTGCTTATGGAATGATTTCTCTACTAGAGTAACACTAGGGTCGAGAGTCCATCTTAGTAACCGTTGTAGATGAGTGACACACTACGATGGTTAGATATTGCTTGATTGGAGAGGGTTGAGAGGGTGAGCCGAGAGGTAGCGGAGCGTCCTTTTTCCCCTCCAGTGTGATTTATCCTACCTCTATTTCCTTGAGTTCTTGGCGGTAGTAATAGAGTGAAGTACTAGAGGATGAACTCCGCTGGGGCTTAGTTGTGCGAACAACAGAGTGAAGCATTGAAGGGACTCTAATGCCTGGGGCTTAGATGTGACTAGGGGCTTTCGCCTGGACGAAAGGGTTAGGTCTATATATAGGAAGAGGGTTTATGACTTGGATTCCTTGGAACTCCATGCAACTTTACATAGTGTGAGGTGTTGAGACTGCGTGATTTCTCCGCTGGGATATAGTGTAGAGTAAGTCACTGTTGACCTTAGATTTGGGACCATGTGCTTAAGGATTTCCACGACTCATTGAGCATTGATTAGAAAGTATAATAGTCGGTCTTTGCACTTGAAACATTAATCCTACGTGGAGCTTTATCCAGTACCCCACTTATATCGATTGCCTTATCTCTCACTTACTTTTGCCTTTCATTCTTGTTTCTTTTTGTATTTGTTTTCATTTCATTTTATCAACACTATCATTCTTCACTTTCACGTGGTTAAGTAGCAATTTAAGTATTTTTACTCCCTACTCCCTGTGGATATGATATCCCACTCACCTGTGATTTATTACTCGACAAACCTGTGCACTTGCGGTTCACACATAAAGGGCGTTGTCAGAATCCATGCTGTGGGCACTTCCGCAACAGATCATTAAGTCACTCCCATGTCTCAAACAAGGACTTGATCTCCATCTAAACAAACGATGATATCTCATTAAGAAGCTTTGTCGATTTACCCAGAGAAAAGTACCTTACAAGAAAAGCTTTTACCATTTCATTCCATGTCATGATGGATGCTTGTGGTAAAGAATGTAACCACTACTTAGCTCTTTCTTTTATAGAGAATGGGAAAACCCTCAATCTAATGCATCATTTGTAACACTGTTGATCTTTAGCATGTCACAAACATTCCAAGAAGTTCTCAATGTGATTGTTTGGATCCTCATCGGCCAAACCATTGAACTGCGTAGACTACTATATTATCTGGATGAAATGCTGACTTCAGCTCGAAATTCGGAGCTGTAATCGGGGGTTGCACAATGCTAGATTGTGTCCCCTAGTACTGACAGTCTGGCATATTCGAGAGGTGATCTCTATTGTTTATTCTGTTCGGCCATATTGTTAGATCCTTCAATTTCCACTTCAGCTAGATTCGGCGGTTCTTGCATAGGTTCTTTACCCCTTTTTCTGAATGTATGTTCAAGTTCAGGATCATCTTCAATTAGTATGAAAGGGTTCCCACGGGTCATAACCTAGAGCTGCACCAAAAGAAAGAAAACAAAATTAGAACGATGATAGGATAACAAGATATGAAAGAGAATGAATAAATAGCAAAGATAGCAAAGTGCAAAGTATCTCTAAATGGCTACTGCCCGGCAACAGCGTCAAAAACTTGACAATGCCCCTTGCGTGTGACCCGCAAGTGCACGGGTTTGTCGAGTAATAAATCCCAGGTGAGTGGGGTATCGTATCCACAGGGAGTAGGGAGTAAAAATACTTAAATTACTACCTAACCACGTGAAAGTGAACAATGATAGTGTTGATAAAATGAAATGAAAACAAGGATAACAAGAAACAAGAATGAAAGGCAAAAGTAAGTGAGAGATAAGGTAATCGATAGAAGTGGGGTACTCGAGCAGTGCTCCACCTAGGATTAATGTTTCAGGTGCAAGAACAACTATTATACTTCCTAATAAATTCTCAATGAGTCATGAAAATTCTTAAGTACAAGGTCCCAAATCTAAGTTCAATCGTGACTAACTCTACACTATATCCTGGCGGAGAAATCACTCAGTCTCAACACCTCACACTGTGTAAAGTTGCATGGAGTTCTAGGGAATCCAAGTGATAAACCCTCTTCCTATGTATAGACCTAACCCTTTGGTCCAGGTGAAAGGCCCCTAGTCATAACTACACCATAGACACTAGAGTCCCTTCAACGCTTCACTCTACTGCTCGCGCAACAAAGCCCTAATGGAGTTCATCCTCTAGAACTTCACTCTATAGTGACCGCCAAGAACTCAAGGAAATGGAGGTAGGATAAATCACACCGGAGGGAAAAGGGGATGATCCGCTACCTCTCAACTCACCCTCTCAACCCCCTCCAATCGAGCAATGCCTAACCCTTGTAGTGTGTCACTCTGCTACAATGGTTACCAAGATGGAATCTCAATCCTAGTGTCACTCTAGGGGAGAAATCATTCAACAAGCACTCAAGATTGGAACTTAATTGGAACATCAATTGAGGAAAGCATAATAAAAGATCAATAAAATAATAACATCCAAGGGTTTACAAAATTCAAGTATCCACTAGGGGGTTTAGCTCTCCATGGAGCTCAATACAATCAACAATGAAATCGAAAGTAAAAACAAGTGTTCCATAAGAAAACCCCCTCAGTGTCATGTTGATGGTCTTGTGGAGTAGCCAAGTCTTCTCCAAAGGTCTCCTTGTCCAGCCTAAGGCACACTCACCGGATCTATGCCGACGAAAGCTCCCCCAATAACCTTCTTCCAAGCGAATCATGATGTCAAATCCCTCAAACCACTCCAAAGACTTGCCAAAAGCCTCTCCAAACCCTAGCCGATGGCTTCCCAAACAATGGAGAAAAGTGGAAGAGAAGAGGTGAAAAAGATTCCCAAAATCAGAGCTAAATCGCGGCTTAGATACGGCTGGAATCAGGCATCCACACGCCCCTGTAGATCTGCCACACGAGCATGTGGAATTTCCATATGGCCGTGGGGAATTTCTACACGCCCATGTGGATTCTCTGGAAATCCTGTTTTTTTAATGGCTGTGAACAGTAACTGCTGCAGTGCTTGCTACAGTGTTTCGCTACATCAACTTGTTACAGTAACCTGCTATAGTACTCTGCCAAAACACTCCCAGTTCCACACTTTTCATCAAGGCAACATAAACGAGCGCACATTTATGCCGTAGATCACAACTCTTCTAATCAAAGGCTTCATTGGTAAAGATTTTGCTATCAATGCACAAGTCGGGATACGCAAATGTCACTTCCTTTGTGTCCCTCCAACTTATTGTAATGACTTGAATTCATGGAGGTTGGCACACATTCACATATTCTGGAGTCCAACTTGTGTCTTCGTGTTTTTTTCTTCTAAGATTCTACCAAATAATGCGTTTACGATCTACTTTTAGTATCTTTTCTCAATTTTTAGCTTCATAACCCTACATGCGCGAAAGAACACAAATACACATGTATTAGTACTTAAACCTGCTAAAAGTAATGCTAATCATAAGGAAAGGATACTTCTCATTCTTATCACACAAGTACTTATCACGTCTTCAAGACATCTTGCAATCTTCACAAAGAGAAAAAACATAAAGATGTCACTACCTTTGTGCCTTTCCAACTAGTGAATTGACTTGAATCTCCTTGGAAGTTGGCACACATCTTCGCATTCATAAACTCCTCTCATGTTTTGGTCTTTGAATTACACAAGAACTCTCCACATTGTGCCTTTATAGCCTATCTTTGCTCCCTTTTAATCTTTAAGACATTCACAACCTAATTGCACAAAAGAACACCAAATACACAATATGAGATATAAACCATGGTAAAAATGATGCTCAATGCATGTAAAACATATATAAAAATATGCCTACTCAAAGCACTTATCTGGTCTGCAACCACATTTTTGGTTTTTTTCTTATCTTTTATCCCTACGTCAAACTCTTGCAACAATAAGATTCAACGAATGAACCTCTATTTTCTATCAGCCTTGTTCACAAGATAACGGAGTGCCGAGTGATCAGTAAATACTGTAACCCTAGATAAGATGAGGTATGACCTAACCTTGTCAAAAGGAAACACCACTACTAACAACTCTTTTTCGGCTGTTGTATAGATTTCTTGAGCTCTCGTGAGAGTCTTGCTAGCGTAATTGATTGCTTGGAACTGTTTACCTGTCCTCTGACCCAAAACTGCTTATACCGCATAATCACTTGCATCGCACATAAGCTCAAAGGGTTCGTTCCAATCAGATGTGATCAAAATCGGTACTTGCACTAATTGTTCCTTCAACGGGTTAAAAGAAATCAAATAATTATTCCCAAAATAAAATAGGGCATTTTGTTCAAGGAGTTTTGTCAGCGCTTGAGTGATCTTCGAAAAATCCTTGGTAAAACTCCTGTAGACGCCCGCGTGCCCCAAGAAACTATGAATTCCTTTTATGTTTATGGGCGGAGGTAGCTTTTCTATGACTTTAGTCTTTGCCTTGTCTACCTCCATCACTATTTGGGAAATCTTATGTCGAAGAACAATGCCTTCTTGGACCATGAAGTGACATTTTCCCAATTGAGAACCAAATTTGTCTCTTCGCATCTGAGAAGAACTCTCTCTAAATTCTTCAGGAAAATATCAAAGGAATCTCCAAACACTGAAAAGTCATCCGTGAACACTTCCATAATGTCCTCCAGGAGATCATAAAAAATGGCAATCATGCATTTCTAAAATGTCGCCAGTGTATTAGACAGCCCAAAAGGCATTCTTCTTTAAGTAAAAGTACCGTAAGGACAAGTAAACATAGTCTTCTGTTGATCTTCTGGAGCTATGGGAATTTGGAAGTATCCTGACATCCCATCAAGGAAATAATAAAATTGATACCCTGCCAATCGCTCCAATATCAGATCAATGAAAGGCAATGGAAAATGATCCTTTCAAGTCGGATCATTTTACCACCTCTACCTTGACAACTTCCTTCATGAACGGGTTTATTCTTCTTTGTGTTTGAATCACAGATTTGTAATTATCCTCCATTAAGATTTTATGATTACAAAATGAAGGATTTATGCCTTTAATATCAGAGATCTTCCAAGCAATGGCAGATTTATATCTCTTCAACATGCTCACAAGCCTGTCCTTCTGCTCTGTAGAGAAGCTTGAAGCCACAATAATAGGGAACTTTGATTCTTCCATCAGAAAAGCATATTCCAAATGTGCCGGCAAAGTTTTGAGCTCTAACTGGGGTGGTTCCTCAATGGATGGTCGCAATCTTCTTTCCTTCAATCGATCAATTTTCTCAAAATTTTTTGACCCTTTTTCAAGATCATTCTCTACCTCTTCCGCTTGTGCATGTGCATATGAATGGTCTTCAACAACAACCACATCCTCTATCTCAGAAATTTCCTATACTAAAGTTGAAATGCCTAATGAGAAAAGTTCTTGGCTTTGTTCATGATAGGAAGAGTCGAACTGAGCAAGGACCTTCTCCAAGCTTTCTTCCAAATGATCGCTCACAAATTCCAATGCAGACTTTTCAAGCTGATCCAACACATCATCTAACTCATAACTCCAATCCTAAATTTCATTAATATAATCCACAGCTAATCCTTCCACAGGGTAGTTGATAGTGAATTGCTCTTGTATGAGACAACACGAATTGGATTGTGTTGCGTACAAATGAACTTTCTGTTCTATATCTTCAACCATTACCGTGATTGTATCAAATAAGTCGGTTATGTTGATCACTGTTCCTAAAGTAAAAGAAATTAAACAAATCAAAATGATGGGAGAATAAGAAAGTGTGAAATAGAATAAGTGATGAATAGCTAAAGTAGCAAAGTGTAAAGTGTATCTAAAATGCCAACTCCCAGGCAATGGCACCAAAAACATGACAGCACCCTTATTCGTGTGTACCGCAAGTGCATGGGTTTGTCGAAGTAATAATACCCTCGTGAGTAGATAGTTGAATCCACCGAGAATAGTCATTAGAAATAAAAAGATTTCTATTTAACTAGAATGAAAATGAATTAATAGTGTTGTGAATAAGAATCAATGTAAATAGAAATAAGAAAAGAAGAAGGAGGGGCAATAAAAGTAGGAGAGGCAATCAAATATGAATGGGGCACCCGAACATTACTCACCGAAGGAGTATTGTTTCCGGTGCAAGACCAATCATTATGTTGCCTAACTAATGTATAACGAGTCGTGGAGATCCTTAAATACACGGTCCCAAAACTTAAGGTCAACCGTGACTAACCCTACACTATGCCCCGTAGAGAAATCTCTCAGTCTTGATACCTCACACTGTGCTAGGTTGCTTTAGGCTCTAGGGATTTCAAGTGATAAACGCTATTCACTAAAATAGATCTAACCCTTTGGTCTAGGTGAAAGACCCCTAGTCACAATTAAGCTCTAGATAATAAGGATTACTTCAACGCTTCACTCTATTGCTTGTGCAACTAAGCCCAAGCAGAGTTTGTCTCTTAGTACTTCACTTTATTGTGATCACAAAGAACTCTTAGAATGTGGAGGTAGGATAAATCGCACCGGAGGGGAAAGGGGACGTTCCTCTATCTCTCGACTCACCCTTTCAACCTTCTCTAATCTAGCATTGTCTACTCCTCATGGTGTGTCACTCATCCACATGGATTGCCAAAATGGATTCTCACCCTTAGTGTCACTCTAAGGGAAAATCAACTCAACAAGCATTTGATATTGGAACTCAATTGAAACATCAATTAATGAAAGCATAATAAGAAGTCAAAGAAACAATATCATTCTAGGGTTTACAAGACCAAGTACCCACTAGGGGTTTAGTTCTCGATGGAGAAAAATACAATAAATAATGAAATCAAAAGTAAAAACATGTAATCCATGAATAAAAGCCCCTTGGTGTTTGTATCGATGGTCTTGTGGAGTGACCACGTCTTCTCTAAAGGTCATCTCGTCAAGCCTAGGGCACATCTCGATAGAGTGTTACCAACGAAAGCTTACCCAATAACTCTCTTCCAAAGGAAATGCTGTGTCGAAGGCCATAAACCTCTCTAAAAGCCTAGCCAAAGCCTCTCAAAACCCTATCCGTAAGCTACTCTAAAGGTGAGAACAGATAGCCCAAAGGATGGAAAGATGGATCTCCAAATTGGGTTCAAATCATAACATTAATAGGGTTGGAATCGGGCATCCATACGACCATGTGAATCTCCAGGAAATCGATTTTCTACGGCCTGTGAACAGTAAATGCTACAGTACGTTGTTATAGGAATTTGCTACATTACCTGCTACAATACTCTGCCAAAATAGTCCTAAATCCAAACTTTTCATTGAGGCAACATAAACGGGCACACGTCCATGCTATAGATCATGTTGCATCTTCAAATAAAAACACATTTTACCACAATCTTGCTAGCATTGCACAAGTCAGAACACATGAGTGTGACTGCCTTTATGGCACTCCAATTTGCATATTCACTTGAGCACAACGGAGGTTGGCACACACTCACATGTCTTTGAGCACAACTTGCGTCTTCACGTTTGCTCACTCTAAGATTCCATCAACAAAGTGCAAACGGAATCTACTTTGGCTTCTTTCTTCAATACTTGTCTCCACAACCCTATATACACAAAAGAACACAAATACACATGTATTACCGATAAAATATGAGAAAAGTAATGCTCATCATAAAAAAAGAATACTTTGTATTACTAATATACAAGCACTTATCAATGCTCCTCGGGGAAAATGTCGTTAATTGCTCTATTTGATGGCTCTTGTCCTTCATAACTCTCTAGCTGATACAAATGGTCTATAACAACATTTTTGGTACCTCTCTTATCTTTTATCTCCATGTCAGACTCTTGCAAAAGTAGAATCCATTGGATCAGCCTTGGTTTAGCATCAGCTTTATTCATGAGATAATGAACTTCTAAGTGATCTGTGAATACATTGACCCTATATAAGATAAGGTACGGTCCAAACTTATTGAAAGCAAACACAACTGCTAATAACTCTTTCTCTATAGTAGTGTAATTCTATTGAGCACTTGTGAGAGTCTTACTAGTGATAAGTGCTTGTGTATTAGTAATATGAAGTATTCATTTCTTTCAATGCGCATTATTTTTCACAAATTTTATCGCTCATACATGTATATTTGTGTTAATTTTGTTCATGTAGGATTGTGGAGACAAGTTTGGAAGAAAGAAGCCATAGTAGATCATGAATGCATGTTGTTGATGAAATCTTGGAGTGAACAAATATGAAGACATAATTTGTGCTCAAAAACATATGATTGTGTGGCAACCTCTTTTGTGCTCGAGTGAACATACAAATTAGACGGCCACGAAGGTAGTTACACTAATGTGTTCTGACTTGTGCAATGCTATCAACATTGTCATTAAATGTGATTTTGTTGAAGTAGCAACACGATCTGGCACATGAATGTGTGCCCATCCATGTGGCCTTGATGACAAATGTGAATTCGGGAGTATTTTGGCGGAGTACTGTAGCAGGTTGATGAAGCAAATTACTGCAGCAGTTATTGTTCATAGGCCGCTGAAAAATCAATTCCTCCAGATTCACATGGGCATGTGGAAATTCCACACGCCCATCTAGATGCCCGATTCCAACCCTATGTATGTCACGATTTCAGCCCGTTTGGAGAATCGTTTTCACATCTTTTGCCCATCTCTTCATCATCTTTGGAGGTGCTCGTTGCTAGGGTTTAGAGGGGCTTTGGCAAAGCTTTTGGAGTGGTTCTATGGCTTTGAACATCATGTTCCTTCGGAAGGGAGTTATTGGCGGAGCTTTCGTAGGCATCGATTCAGCAAGGTGTGCCCTAGGCTTGACGAGGGAACCTTTGGAGAAGACGCGGCCACTCCACAAGACCACTGACACGAATACCAAGGGGGTATTACTTATGGATTGCATGCTTTTACTTTCGATTTCATTATTGATTGTATCTTGCTCAATGGAGAGCTAAACCCCTAGTGGGTACTTGAACTTGTAAACCCTAGGATGATATTGTTTGTTTGACCTTTCTATTACATTTCTTTAATTAATGTCTTTAATTGAGTTCTAATATTGAATGCTTATTGAATGGGTATTCCCATAGAGTGACACTAGGGTTGAGATCCTATATTGGTATTCAATGTGAATGAGTGATACACCATGAGGACCAAACAAAGCAAGATTAGAGAGGATCGAGAGGGTGAGTCGAGAGATAGCGGAACGTCCCCTTTCCCCTCCGGTGTGATCAAAATCATTGCTTGCACTAATTTCTCTTTTAACAAATTAAAAGTAACAAAGCAATCATTTCTGAAATCAAAGGGAGCATCCTTTTCAAAGAACTTTGTCAATGGGTGAGTAGTCATTGAGAAATCCTTGATGAACCTCCTGTAAAAACCTGTATGCCCCAAGAAACTACGAACCCCTTTCACATTTGTTGGTGGAGGAAGTTTGTCAATGACTTCAATCTTCACCTTGTCTACTTCCATCCCCAATTGGGAAATTTTGTGACCAAGGACAATGCCTTCTTGGACTGATAAGTCTCTAAATACATCACTTTTATAGCATATATTTTAAGCACTTTCATGCATACTTCTATGACTCCGATGCCCTTTATGTGTTTTATTTGTTATAATTGTTTCAAGACATCGAGGAACCATAATTACAAGGATGAACCACATTTGAGTCATTTCGGAGAATATTGATGAAGAAATGAAGTTTACACGAGGTTCGGATGCAAATTGATGCCCGAAAAGCATTTCACCGAACCCTGCATGGGCACTACAGTGACCACACACTTCTGTGTGGCCACTGTGTGGGCCGCATAGTGCCCGCATAACCCAAGCAGTGAGCTATGCCGCCTTGTGTGTGGCCTGCACACCTCCCGCACACACATGGGAAGAACCATTATATTGAGGTTATATAAGGCAACCTAGGGCTTTTTGGGAGCTGTCTTTGGCCACGATCTCTTTCCACTATTCTCCACCATATTCTCCACCATTCTCCATCATCATCTCCATCATTCTCCACCACCATCACTAGAGTTGAAGATGATTTGAATAACAAGAACTCAAGGAAAGAAGAAGGTAGCACTCAAAGAGGTCATCAAGTAGCTCACTAGCACGGATCCAGTGAGCCTTCATCATCACCTTCTAGCCTACATATAAGGGAGATTTTTATTGGCTTTGTCATCAATTATATTTAATTTTCTCTTTATGATGTGGAACTAGCCTCCCAAGGCCCCCAGGCTGCGGTGAACCTTGGTAGAGGAACTTGTTTGTATGGATGGATGATATTTATTTGTTTTAATTGATTGTTGGCATGTTTGTTGGTTTCAATCTATTGTTTTGATGTTCAATCTACAATGGATGGATTTTGTAGGTCTTGATTCATGAATTGCACATGTATGGTGGGATGCTTGCATGTATTAGGTCGCACAATGATTAAAAGGGGATTAAATGTACCAGTACACTGGAGGTTCCGGGTGCCAGTAGCTCCCCGCTTGCATTAGGTTAGTTCTAGCCGAGAGTGGCCATTAGAATTACCCTATGCAAGACTCCATATTCCCAAAGACATCATAGGGGTATCTTCCAAGGGAGAAACCCGAATTGGATTAGGGCTACACTACACAGGTTCCCTGGTAGTCGACATCTGAGTCTAGCGGATCAACTCTACCCAACCTTGTGCTTAAATTCCCATATTCATCCTAACTTGTTATTCTCCCTATGGATCCTCGCCCGAGGCCTCTAGTTCTTGTTGCTACTTATGCTTTAGATTGCTTGTATGGTATGCTTTAGTCTATCTTTTTTTATAGTTCTTTCTTTTATTTATTTTCATATTTGCGTCTTATACAACCACTATCCATTTGGTAGACTAGATAGTGATACCTAGGAGGAAGTAATAGTAGATCTTGGGCCGTTGGGAATGTGACCCTCTTGTGCTTGCGTGAGAGGTTATTACTTGACTGACCCGATGCACTTGTGGCTGGGGAATCACGTGCTAGCTTTTCAACTTGTCACTCAACAACTCATCATGGACCATGAAATAACACTTTTCCCAATTAAGAACAAAATTTGTCTTTTCACATCTCACCAGTACTTTCTCCAAATTTCTTAAGCAAATATCGAAAGAATCACCAAAGACTGAGAAATCATCCATGAACACCTCCATGATGTCTTCTAGAAGATCATAAAAAATAGTGGTTATGCAACGTTGAAATGTCATCGGAGTATTACACAATCTAAAAGGCGTTCTTTTGTAAGCAAAAGTACCATAGGGACAAGTAAATGTTATCTTCTCTTGGTTTTCTGGGGTGATAGGAATCTAAAAATATCGTGACATACCATCAAGGAAGCAATAAAACTGATGCCCAGCTAATCGCTCTAACATTTTATCTATAAACGGCAATGGAAAATGATCCCTTCGAGTTGCATCAGTTAACCTTCTATAATCAATGCAGACACTCCAACCCTAGTAATTGTCCTTGTTGGATTAATTCATTACTCTCAGTTTTCATCACCATCTTCCCCTTTTTCTTCGGGACTACTTGAGTTGGGCTCACCCAAGCACTATCGGAGATGGGATAAATAATTCCTACATCCAACAATTTAACAACCTCTGCCTTGACGACTTCCTTCATGTTCGGGTTCAATATTCTTTGGGGTTGGATCACAGACTTGTAATTGTCCTCTATTAGGATTTTATGAGTACAAAGTGAGAGATTGATGCCCCTTATATCCAAAATCTTCTAAGAAATAGTAGATTTATGTTTTTTAACATGCTCACAAGCTTGTCTTTCTGAGTCATAGAGAGACTCTAAGACGTATCCAAATTGGATGTAAACTGCAAGTGCGGGGTGTCGAAGTAATATTTACCCCAGTGAGTTGGTAGTCAAATCCATAGGGAACAAAAGTATTAGTAGTAACCAATTCTTAGTTATCTAGTCAAAATCCATGAATGTCATGAAATGAGCTAATTGCAAGAATATTAATAACCAAGCAAACGGGCAAAATAGAAAGTAAAAGGAGATCTCAATCAATAAAGATGAGGTACCCGGGCGATACTCCCCATAGGATCTAACATGAAGCTCAATATTCACTAAATGCTTCTAAACTAAGTTTATTGAGTTCAGGTAATCCAAGAACAACCGGCACTTGCCTCCAAGCCACCAGCACTAGTCACCTACAAGGTCATAGTAGAGAAATCGCTCAATCTCAACACCTCACACCCCATATGACCGTAATAAGCTCTAGGGATACCTAAGAGGGAAATTGATTCCTAAAGTACGCCTTACACCAAATATGGTTGCATAGATTCTAGGGAATGTGGAGATAGAAAACACTCATCGGAGGGAAAAGGGACACTCCACTATCTCATAACTCATCCTCTCAACCCTCTTTACCCTTGGAGTTCGAACTCTAATGGAGACCTCTCTCATCAAAGTAACAAATCACGCATAGAGAATCAACCACAAGGATCAATAAAACATGCAAGCAATGGAAACACAAGATTAAGACTCAAACCAACTCAGATTTAATAGAAACATAAAGCAAATCAATACAAAAGATAAGATCCTAGGGTTTACTCCCAAATACCTACTTGTATCTTTGAGCATACACCCACATGTCTTTGAGCATTGTGTTTTCACCTTTGTTTGATCCAAGAACTTCATCAAAAAACCACGTCCGTAATCTATTTTTGCTTCCATTCTCTAAACTTGTCTTCACAACTCTAAATGTACAAAAGAACACAAATACATACGAATGAGCTATAAAATCAGATAAAAGTAATGCTCAATGTAAGAAAAATGTACTTTGTATTACTTATACGCAAGCACTTATCACTCACCCCCTCAACCCTCTTCAACCTTGGTGAATCTAATCCTAATGCTGAATGTCACTCAACAAAAGTATGATTAAATGAAGTTCTGAACCCTACTATCACTCTATGGGAAAACTAAACATCAAGTACACAAGATTGAAACTAAAATAAATTCTCAATTAAAAGAAATGAAATAAAAGTCAGTGAAGTGAATACATCCTAGGATTTACATATCCAAGTACCCATTAGTTATTTATCTCTCGATGGAGCAATACAATATCAAGGATAAAGACAATTAAAAGTGCAAACAATCCATAAAGATAACCCCCTTTTGTTACATGATGAAAGTCTCCAAGAGCCGATCCTCCATCTTCAAAGACTCCTTCGTGAAGCCTAGGGCACACCTTGGTAATCAATGTCGTCGGTGGCTCCCCAATAACTCTCTTTTGGAGGAAATCGATGTTGAATGACATAGAAGTGCTCTCAAACCTCTTAAAAACCTCTTCCATACCATAGCCAAACTCTCCCGAATAGATAGGAAAATATCACCAATAACTCTTTGAAACCGGTATTTAAACTCTCAAATTAGGCAACCACATAGGCTCCCACATGCTCATGTGGATTTCCTACATCGCTTAAAACTGCACATAGAGATTTAAGATTTTACTCTTCTTTTCTTCTGAGGCCACCAGATTGATACATACCTATGTGGTAGGTCATGTGGTATTTCTTCATGTCTAAAACCATTTGGAAAGCTCTTGAAATAATTGAAAAATCAAAACATGAGCATGTGACTGCCTTTGTGCTTTTCTAACTCACTGATTGACTTGGAACTCTTTAGAGGTTGGCACATACTCTCATCTGTATAATCACGGCTTGTGTCTTAATCATTATATTGCACAAAAGAATTCCATAAGGAACTTTCATGACGTATTTTTGCATTTTTTCTCCTCAATATGCCTTCACAACTCTCAATGCACAAAAGAACACTGAAATACAAGAGTGAGCTATGAAACATGATAAAAGCAATGCTCAATGTAAGTAAATCATACTAATTAATATGCATACACAAGCACTTATCCGGTGGGTTGTAGGATTGAATATGTTCTTGGATATCTTTCTAAAATGAACCATCCATAACTACATAGGGTTTTAAGCGATTATTGTTTGCCCTTAAAATACCCTTTGTTAGATGCAAAATTTCTACCGCACTGTGAGGAAAAATTTGAGTGACAGTGTATGGCCTAGACCATCTAGATTTGATTTCCTTAGGAAACAGTCTTAACCTTAAATTGAATAGCAGGACTTGTTTCCCTACTTGGAATTGTTTATCTATCCTAAGGTGACTATCATGGAACCGCTTGACTTGCTCCTTATAAAAAATGGGGTTTTCATATGTATTCTGATGATAATCCTCCAGCTTATTGAACTTAAATTTCCATTTTTGTCCTACTTCCATATAGCTCCATCAAACATACAATTGGAGTTCAGGGGAGTATTGTTTCAATTGCCCATCTCCCCACATATTTGTTTCGATTGTTATACTTTTTTATTGTGCTCGCATACGTACATTGAGGGCAATGCACATCTTAAGTGTGGGGGGAGGGGAGTTTACATTACACACATTCTTTACTTATACGTTCATTGTTCATGCTTATCCAGGCAATGGCAGTTCACCTTAGTTGCAATGCTTGTATTCTTGAGTTTAGGAGAATTTTTAACAATGAATATTATCATGCTCTAGTTTCACTTGAACTTTTAGGAATTTTTGCCCCATTAACATTTGTTGCACTACTCATTCATTAAACCTTGTGAAAACCCATGCTCTAGTTCCTTTAAAAAAAATGGAAAGGATTGGATAAGAAAAAAAAATGTGTTTGTTTTTGTTATGCATTAGGGGTGGAAAGAGCTATCACCTATGAGGTATAAAGCAATTGTTATAAGTCAGATAGTAGTTATGCCCTAATGAGAGAAAGAACTATCTGATAGGATGAGTGAAAGCTACTACCCAGGTAGAAATAGCTACCACCTCAAGAGTGTGAAAGCCAACTTAGCGGCCACCTAGGAAATGGCTTCCTTAGAGGATGTGTGAAGCTAGTACCTTTTCTTGTTTTGTATATGAATAAGTCCCATTTAACAAGAGCTTTGGGAAGTACATGTTGGGTTGACTAGAGTGAGTTTACACATACTGACACAATATCAGGTTTTTGTCCTTTTTTATTCAAGTTTTTAGCTAGAGCAATGATTCTTCTTATTCGGTGTTCAAAAATTTTCTTTACTTTTAGAATGCCTCTTTTGCATGCTTTTGGTGAACCTAAAGCCAAGCACTTTCAATTTTCCTTCTTATATGATTGAATGTTTATTTTTTCTTGAGGAAAATTAAAACTATAAGTGTGGTGGAGTTTGATAAGTGCTTGTGTATAAGTAATATGATGTACACTTTTCTTACATTGACAAATACTTTTATCAGATTTTATAGCTCATTCATGTGTATTTGTGTTCTTTTGTGCATTTAGGGTTGTGGAGACAAGTTTAGGAGAATGGAAGTAAAAGTAGATCATGGAGATGGTTTTTGATGAAGTTCTTGAATCGAACAAAGGTGAAGACACAAGTTGTGCCCAAAGACATATAGGTGTGTGCCAACCTCCCTTGTACTCATGTGAATACACAAAGTGGAGGGGTACAAAGGTAGTCATACTCATTTGTTCCGACTTATGCAACATTAGCAAAAGCTTTATCAATGTGGTTTCATTGAAGATGCGTCACAATCTATCATATGGATGTGTACCCATTCATGTGGCCTTGATGAAAAAAGTTGTTTTGGGAGTGTTTCGGCGAAGAGCTATAGCAATTTATTATAGTAAAACTCTGTAGCAAAATCACAGTAATAGTTACTATTCACAGTGCAAGAAATAAAGACCTAGAAATTCACATGGGTCTGTGGGAATTCTAGAAGCCCATGTGGTTGCCCGATTCTAGCCGTATAAATACTGCTTTGAGAGTTTCTTTTGGGGATGATCTTCCTATCTTTTCTGTATCTTCTGGGGAGAGGTGGCTAGGGTTTGGAGAGGCTTTTGCTAGACATTTGGAGTAGTTCTATGGCCTTCAACATCGATTTCCTTTGGAAGAGAGCTATTGGAGGAGCTTTTGTCAGCATTGATTCGGTGAGGTGTGCCCTAGGCTTGACAAGGGAACCTTTTGAGAAAACGAGGCGGCTCCACAAGACCTTTGATATGGACTATAAGTGGGTTTTATCTATGGATTTGCATGCATTTACGTTCGATTTCATTGTTGATTGTGTTTTACTCTATGGAGAGCTAAACCCCTAGTGGGTGCTTGTACTTGTAAACCCTAAGATAATTTTGCTTTTTTGACTCCTTTTATGTTCCTTTAATTGATGTTTTTAATTGAGTTTCAACCTTGAATACTTGTTGAATTGATTTTCCCTTAGAGTGACACTAGGATTGAGAATCTATTTTGGTAATCCTTGTGGATAAGTAACACTCCATTAGGATTAGACAAAGAAAGGTTGGAGAGGGTTGAGAGAGTGAGTCAAGAGGTAGTGGAATGCACACTTTGCCTTCCGATGTGATTTATCCTACCTCTACATTCCAAGAGTTATTTGCCGTCACGATAGAGTGAAGTGCTAAGAGACAAACTCTACTGAGGCTTAGTTGTGCTAGCAACAGAGTGAAGTGTTGAAGTAATGCTTAGTGGTGGGGCTTAATCATGACTAGGGGTCTTTAGCCTGGACCAAAGGGTAAGATCTATATTGGGGAATAGGGATTTTCACTTGTAATCCCTAGAGCTTCAAGCAAACTTACACATTGTGAGGCGTTGAGAGTATCCCTTTTCGTTGGGGTATAGTGTAGGGTTAGTCACGGTTGACCTTAGGTTTAGGACCATGTGTCTTTAGATTTCCACGACACAATAAATCAGTTTGGAGGTATAATAATTAGTCTTGCACTTGAAACAATAGTCCTAGCGTGAGCAATGGCCGCGTACCCCATCTATCCATCGATTATCTCTCCTTATTCCTATTGCTCCCTTTTCTCTTTACTTTATTTTTTTTATTATTTGCATTGATATTATTTCACTCAAATCACAAATTGATTCGCTTGATAGCTAAATCACATTCATATTTGCTTCCTAACAACTATTCACTATAGATAAGACTACCCACTCACCGGGGTACTTTATTACTTTGACAACCTGTGCACTTGCGGTACACATATGCAAGGGGTGTTGATAAGTGCTTGTCTGATAAGAATACAAAGTGTTCTTCCCATTATGTTAAACATTATGTTTCTTAGGTTTTAATGCTAATATGTGTGTATTTATGTTAATTTAATGCATATAGGGTTGTGGAGCCGAAAGTTAAAGATAGAAGCCAATGTGGGTTGCAAGCGCACTATTTGGAGGAAATCTTGAGAAGGTTCAAATGCGAAGACATAAGTCGGGTTCAAGATGCAAGAATGTATGCCAATCATCTTGTACTCAAGTTAGCACTATGATTTGGAGGGCCACAAGGGCAGTCATATTCAAGCATTCCGGCTTGTGCATGTATAGCAAGATTTCCACAATATGTCCGTTATTGAAGAAGCAAAGTGATTCACAATGCCAACATGTGCCCGTTTGCGTTACCTCGATGAAAGCATGGATTCAGGAGAGTTTCGGGCCGGTATTGTGCAATGTAATGTAGTAAAGCACTATAGCATTTCACTGTAGCAGGTACTGTTCACAGGCAGCCGAAATTGAGTAAAACAGAGAATCCACACGGGCGTGTGGAAATTCCACACGCCCGTGCGAAAAATCCACAGGGGCGCCCACAAGGGCGTGTGGATTCCCTAATCCAGCAATATTTAAGGCCAATTTCAGCCCCGATTTCACAATTCTTTTCTCAATCTTTTTCCCAACTTGAGACAAGGCTACGACTAGGGTTTGAAGAGGTATTAGCTAAGGATTTGGAGAGGTTCTACGGCTCTGACATTGCCCTGCATTTGGAAGAAGGTTAGTGGGAGAGCTTTCTTCGACACCGATCCGGCGAGGTGTATCCTAGGCAAGATAAAGGGACATTTGGATGAGTAGAGGACTCTCCACAAGACCATCGTTGTGACTATCGAATGGATTTTCTGTGGATTCTTTGCTTTTACATTTGATTTCAATGATTGTAATTAGCTACTTGGAGAGCTAAACCACCTAGTGGGTACTTGGGTATTTGTGAACCCTAGGATGTATTTGTTTTATTGAACTTTTTATTATGCTTTCAATTAATTGATGTTTTATTTAAGTTCTAATTTTGAATACTTGATTGTATAAAACTCCCTTAGAGTGATACTAGGGTTTAAAGTTCTTGTTGGTAACCCTTGTGAGTGAGTGACACACCATGAGAGTTAGAAAAGCTAGATTGGAGAGGGTTGAGAGGGTGACTCGAAAGATAGCGGAGCGTTACCTTTCCCCTACGTCATGATTTATTCTACCTCCATTTCCTCAACTTCTTTGCGGTCATAGTAGAGTGAATAGGCTAAAGGATGACCTTCCACTGGGGCTTAGTTTTGGGTACAACGAAGTGAAGCGTTGAAGTGATTTTAGCACCTAGGGCTTAATTATGGCTAGGGACCTTCCACCTGGGAAAAAGGGTTAGGTCTACATAAAGGAAGAGAATTTATCCCTTGGAATCCCTAGAACTCATTGCAATTCTATACGAGTGTGAGGCTGAGAGGTTATTCAATTTCTCCTCTGGGACATGTATAGAGTTAGGCATGGTTGACATTAGATTTGGGACAATGTATTTAAGGATATCCACGACTCATTATTACATCAGTTATTAAGTATAATAGAGGGTTCTTGCACTTGAAATGATTATCCTAGGCGGACCAATATCCGAGTACCACATTTTTATTGATTGCCTTACCTTCTCCTTTACTTGTGTTCTCTTTCTTGTTCTTTTACTTTTATTATTTCACATCTTGTCACACATATCACTATTCATATTTCACTTAGTTAAGAAACAATTTAAGTGTTTTTTTATTCCCTACTCCCCTGTGGATATGATACCCCACACATCTCGGATTTTTATTACTTTGACAAACCCGTGCACTGGAGACATACACAAGTGGCGTTGTCAAGTTTTTGGCACCGTTGTCGGGAAGTAGGCGTTTAAAGATACTTTGTACTTTGTTTTCTTAGCTATTCATTCATTTATTTTAGTTCACATCTTCTTTTCTATCATCGTTCGATTTT
Source organism: Dioscorea cayenensis subsp. rotundata (assembly GCF_009730915.1). NCBI lineage: Eukaryota > Viridiplantae > Streptophyta > Magnoliopsida > Dioscoreales > Dioscoreaceae > Dioscorea > Dioscorea cayenensis. The sequence goes on from NW_024087177.1 coordinate 26,836, forward strand.
TCTTTTTTTCTTTATATTTGGTGCGGCTCGAGGGTTATGACCCGAGGAAACTCTTCACAAATTGTTGAAGGAGATCCCGAGTTTGAACATACACTTAGAAGAAAAAGGGAAAGAACATGTGCAAGAACCGTCTAAACTAGCTGATTTGGAAGTAGAAGAATCTAAACACATGGCAGAACAGAATGAGCAATAGTGGACAATATCCTATTATGCGGATCTTCGATGATTGGGGACAGATCAAGTATTGTGCATCCCCCGATTACAACATAGAACTTCGAGCTAAAGCCGACATTCATCAACATGTTGCGACAATCGCACTGATTCAATGGTTTGGCAAATGAGGATGCAAAGCGGTCATATAGAGAACTTTCTCGAGGTGTGTGATATGCTTAAGATAAAGCGGGGTGACGAATGGTGGCATCAAGTTGAGAGCCTTCCCATTTTCCTTAAAGGGGCAAAGCAGTGGCTACACTCATTACCTAGAGCATTGATTGCCACATGGGAGGAGATGGTAGAAGCTTTTCTGGCCTATTATTTCCCTCACGGAAAAATCGCAAAGCTTAGGAATGAGATCTCGTCCTTTGTACGAGTCGAATTGGAGTCTCTATTTGAGATGAGAGAAAAGTTCAAGGAGCTCTGAGAAAGTGCCCACAACACGGATTCTTAGAGTGGATGATTGTTCGGACCTTTTTACAACGTGTTGAATCCGAGTATAAAGGCAACTCTTGGATGTGGCAGGGAGGTACCTTAGGTAGCAAGACCCCCAGATGAGGCCCACCAACTAATTGAGGAAATGGGGTTAAATAGCTACTACCAATGAAATGCTAGGGAGAAGAAAAAGGTAGCTGGGCTTTGTGAGATTTTTGTAGTAACTTCATTGGTGGCTCAAGTGGAATCATTGAGTAAGAAGTTAGATCTTCTAACTTCGAATAGAGTGGCAGCCGTGACTACTTGCACCAGGTGTGGTGGAGGATATGCTCCCTCCGATTGCCCGATCTCCATTGGTGATGCATCTTCAGTTGAGAACGTCGATTTTGTGGGTAATGCAATGAGGAACCAAGGGAATCTATATAGAAACATCTACAATCTGGGTTGGAAGAATCATCCCAATTTTTTGTGGAGCAACAAAGGTGCACAAAAGGCCATAGCACCACCAGGTTTCCAACAATAACAAGGTCCAAACATGGAGAACCGAGTTTCAAGCTTGGAGACCCGTATGACGGATTTGGAGAAGCCTTTTACTAGGTTTGTGCAATCGTCGAATACAAGGTTTCAATCGGGTTGAGGCTACACTTCACAACCACACCACCTCTTTTGCACAATCTTGAAAATCAAGTTGGGCAGATTCTGAAATCTCTATCGAAAAGACCACAAGGAAGCTTGCCGAGTAATACCGAGACCAATCCTAAAGAGCATGTGAAGGCGATCACTTTGAGAAGTGGTCGAGAGGTTGAAGGTGAGGCTTACAAGTGAGAAGCTCGACAAGGTCCCCCTGCGTATATCCCGCAAGTGCACGGGTTTGTCAAAGTAATAATCCCGGGTGAGCGGGTATCGAATCCACAGGGAGTAGGGAATAAAAAAACACTTAATCTACTTCTTAGCTATGTGAAAGATTAATAGTGATAAGTGTGACAATGATTCAATTCTCAAAATTAAAATCAACAAGTAAGAGAGCACGAGTAAAAGGAGGAGGTAAGGCAATCGATAAAGATGGGGTACTCGAATAATGCTCCACCTAGGATAATTGTTCCAAGTGCAAGAACCCTCTATTATGCTTCTTAATCAATGCAATGGTGAGTCGTGGAAATCCTTAATTACATAGTCCCAAATCTAAGGTCAACTATGCCTAACTCTACACATGTCCCGGAGGAGAGATTAGAAAACCTCTCAACCTCACACTCGCATAGAGTTGCAATGAGCTCTAGGGATTCCAAGTGATAAATCTCTTCCTAATTATAGACCAAACCCTTTGCTCCAGGTGGAAGGTCCCTAACCACGATTAAGCCCTAGATACTAAGATCACCTCAACGCTTCACTCCGTTGCACGCACAACTAAGCCCCAGCGGAAGTTCATTCCTTAGACCATTCACACTATTTTGGCCGCAAAGAACTCGAGGAACAGAAGTAGAATCTATCATGTCAGAGGGAAAAGGGGACGCTCCTGTACCTCTCGACTCACCCTCTCAAACCTCTCCAACCTAGCTTTGTCTAACGCTCGTGGTGTATCACTCACTCACAAGGTTACCAACGAGAACTCTCAACCCTAGTGTCACTCTAGGGGAAATGTTCAAACAATCAAGCATTCAAGGTTGGAACTCACAATAAACATCAATTAATTGAAAGCATAATAAAGAGATTCAATGAAACAAATACATCCTAGGGTTCACAAATACCCAAGTACCCACTAGGGGTTTAGATCTCCATGGAGCTAAGTACAATCAAAGAAATAGAATGTAAAAGCAATGAATCCATAGAAAACCTCCTCGATGGTCGTGTCGATGGTCTTGTGGAGAGTCTTCTACTCAGTCGTCCAAGGATTCCCTCAGTCCGGGTATAGGATACGCCTTGACGGAAGCTCCCCTACCAACCTTCTCCCTAAGGAATGACGATGTCAGAGCCATAGAACCTCCCCAAAACCCTAGCCAATACCCCTCAAAAACCCTAGCCGAAGCCCTCTCTCAAGTTGGGAAAAAAAGATGGAGAAAAGAAAACAAAAAAATCGGGGCTGATTCGGCTTTAAATAGAGCTGGAATCGGGCGAGTACAGGCGTGGATGCTTCACGTGCCCGTGTGGAATTTCCACACGGCGTGGGTACTCCACTGCGCCCGTGTGGATTCTCTGAAACAACAGTAACTGCCACAGTGTTTGTTATGATGCTTTGCTACATTACTATGCCAAAAATACTCCCGAATCCACTTTTCATAGAGGTAACATAAAGCGGACACAGCGTTTATGCAGTGGATCGCTTTGCTTCTTCAATGACGGATAAGTTGATGGAGATCTTGTTCTATGTGCATAAGTCGGAATGCTTGAGTGTGACTACCCTTGTGCCCCTCCAAATGGTTGTGCAAACTCAAATACGGGGAGGTTGGCACACACACTCTAGCATCTCGCACCCGACTTATATCTTCGCGTTTGAACCTTAGCAAGATTTTCTCCAAAATTGGTGCATTATGATCCACATTGGCTTCTTTCCTTCATAATTGGTTTCACAACCCTACCCTGCATAAAAAGTAACATAAAAACACACATATTAATGTAAAAACCCGAGAAAGGTAATGCTCAACATAAGGGAAAGAATGCTTCGCATTCATATCACACAAGCACTTATCAAAGCACAATAAACACGTAGCCCGAGGTCATAGAGGTTGAAGAAGGAACAAGCAAAGAGAAGGAGGTGGCACCCCCATCTTTCAAACATAAAATCCCTTATCCCTCTAGGTTGAAGAATGACAAAGGGGATGAATAGTACAATAAGTTCCTGAGTTTGTTCAAGCAACTCCACATCAATATTCCTTTTGTTGAGGCATTGGCCCAAATGCTTAAGTATGCAAAAAAAGACTTGTTCACTAATAAGTGGAAGTTGGAGGAGAGTACTTCGATAATCTTAGATGCGTCTTGCTTGGCGGTGTTGCAAAAGAACATGCTGAACAAGAAGAAAGACCCGGGTAGCTTCATCATTACGTGCAATATTTACAATTTTGGTGAAGAAATGGCATTGGCGAACTCGGGGGCCGATATCAGCGTCATGTCATACACCTTCTTTCAAAAGCTAGGCTTGGGAGAGCCTAGACCCACTCGGATGACTTTGCAATTGGCGAATCAAGCGAGTGAGACATCCGGGGAGCATTAGTGAAGACATGCTTGTCAAAGTGGACAAGTACATTTTTACTGGTTGACTTTTGTCGTGCTAGAGCGTCGATGAGGATCGCGGATATACCTTTGATACTTGGGAGACCATTCTTGTAGAGTTCCAATGCATTGATTGACATGGACTGACGGGGAGCTAACATTGAGAGTTTGGACATGATAAGCTCACATACCGCCTTCTTTGAAGTCATGCAACATTCTCTTGATTTTTGACTGATTCTTTATATTTTCTAGACACTATTGATGATATTGTTGATGAATACATGCGAGGAAATGTTCAATCCGGACCCGTCACGAGGGGTTTGTTCGACCAAAGAGGTGGAAAAATGAAAGAAGTTTTGATGCTTGGTTTGATTGAAGAAGTACCAATTACTAAGGGGATCCTCAAGGAGTTGCTCTGGAAGATGAAGATGGCAAGGAGACACCACTGGAAATGCTCCAAGGCTGTTGGAGATGCGTGCAAACCGAACAAATTGGATGTACCATTGCTAGGTGGTCCCAAGCCTATTAACTTCCCCTCTACCTTCAAGAGGCTTTACACTTCATGCTTTCAAGCTATGGGTAAGAAGGCAACCTTCATCTATGAACCCCTGTGAGGTAAGACAAGGTACGCCAAGTTAGTGATGTAAAACAAGCGCTTCTTGGGAGGCAACCCAAGGGTTTACTGTTTTCTTAGTTAGTAGTTTAGTGTTTGCATGAATAAAAGTGTTGAGTGTTGGCGTCTTTATTTTTAAATACTTTTATTATGGGTTTTTAATGCCATCGTGTGTTTTCATGTGGATTTGGTGAAGTTTAGGTCATTTGACCATATTTTTTGTGTTTTCTTTGATTGAAGTTGCCTTGTAAAAGCGGGGCTCACGAGTGTATAGTTGTGTTCGAGATATTTTTTTGTAGTGCTTGAAAGTTATCTAAGTGTCGGAGAAAACACACGCCCTGTGTGGAATTTAAGCACGACGTGTGTTTTTCGTCAGAGTTCATCCAGAGACAGCACAGGGGCATTGACACTCCTTGTGAGCGACCTTATGATGGTCCACGTCTGTGGGTAATTTCCGCCGGGTGTGCGCCTTCCTGCGAGACTTAACAAATTATCCCAAGAGCACACAATGGCGTAGACTCACACCGTGTGTGAACTCGTGACAAACACATGAGTGTGGCCATTTTTAGCGACGCGGTGTGGATCTTTCTGAAGAGCGCTCTCCATCTAGAAGACAAAGGGTTGTACGTTCGGCCCTATGAGTTGGGCACGTGAATGGCCATGCCCGTGATATTCTAAGTGTTTTTGCACGCCCTGTGGGTAATTTTTGCCGGGCATGCGAAACACGCAGAATAATTCTCGGTTCGACAAAGAAGCCACGGTGTGTGGCCGCCCACGTGGGTCGGGCACTGCAGCGGTGGGTATTTTTTTGCGATCGTGTGGTTGCGTTCGAGAGATATTGAGTGTTATCACGAGGCGCCGCGGGGGCCTAGAGTCCGCCACGTGGCTCTTTCCTATGGAGATGCAGGCGTGAGTAATTTCAGACGCCCTGCGTGCGGATGTATAGGCGCCAGAGGTGCGAGTTCCTTTTTGAAGGATCGCCGTTCCTCTTCATCCTAACATTCTTCATTCTTCTGAGAGCACTCTCACATCATTTCCTGACCTCGCATAGCCGATTTGGAAGGATTTGTACTTGGTTTTCTGACCGATTCAAGGTTTTTAATCTCAACTCGTCAGTAAGCCCTAGACTTTGTTTTGTTTTCTTCGCTAATTCTTGATCTTAATCGATGAAACTTATTAGTTATGCTTTGTCTCTACAATTGGAATGATTATGCATGTTCGAGCGAAGTTAGAAGCGATTTAATGGTGTATTTTTTTGGATTTTTTTGAAGTGCGGTCGTGCGTCTTTTTTTCACGCCTCGTGGATCTACACAGGCGTCCGAAAATTCCACAGGACTGTGTGGATTTTTGCAGCATTACCCAATTAGCTTGTTTGATGAATTTTCTTTCAAAAATTTACTGATTATGGCACCTCGGTCAAAGAAGCAAGGCGATAAAGCGGTCGCGTGAGTCGTGTCCCGAGCCCGAGAGTATGAGATTTGCTATTCTCAAGCACCGGTGCATTTTTGAGTGTTTGTCAAGACTTTTGGTTTGGATAGACTCGATTCTGGACAAGAGCATATTGAGAGATTTCTGATGGGGAGAAGAGTTCGTAGATGAATTCGATGGTCTCGTTTCAGTGGGAGGTTGGAGGCAGTTATTATCGACTAGGAAGCTGCCCATTCGTGAGCTTACACTTGAGGTCTTATCATCATTCGAGTTTGATAAATCTTATGCTATAAAACTCAAGTTTTGATCTCTAAAACCAATTGTTTTCAACTCTTTGGAGGATTAGAGGAGATTTGTGACAAGGTCCCCTTGTGTATATCCCGCAAGTGCACGGGTTTGTCGAGTAATAATCCGGGTGAGCGGGTATCGAATCCACGAGGGAGTAGGGAATAAAAAAATACTCAATTCGATTCTTAGCTATGTAAAAGATCAATGATAATGAGTGTGACAATGATTTCAATTCTCAACGAGTAAAAAGTAACAAGAAAGAGAGCAAAAAGTAAAGAAGGGGGTAAAGGCAATCGATAAAGATGCGGGTACCGGATAATGCTCCACCTAGGATAATTGTTTCAAGTGCAAGAACCCTCTATTATGCTTCCTAATCAATACAATGGTGACTCGTGGACATCCTTAATTACATAGTCCCAAATCTAAGGTCAACTATGCCTAACTCTATACATGTCCCGGAGGAGAAATCGAACAATCTCAACACCTCACTCTCGCATAGAGTTGCAATGAGCTCTAGGGATTCCAAGCGATAAATCTCTTCCTTAATATAGACCTAACCCTTTTTGTCCGGTGGAAGGTCCCTAACCACAATTGAGCCCTAGATACTAAGATCACCTCAACGCTTCACTCCGTTGCACGCGCAACTAAGCCCCAGTGGAAGTTCATCCCTTTAGACTATTCACTCTATTATAGCCACAAAGAACTCAAGGAATGGAGGTATAATCCATCACGCCCGGAGGAGAAAGGGGACGCTCATGTGCCTCTCGACTCACCCTCTCAACCCTCTCCAACCTAGCTTTGTCTAACGCTCGTGGTGTGTCACTCACTCACAAGGTTACCAACAAGAACTCTCAACCCTAGTGTCACTCTAGGGGAAATGTTCATACAATCAGCGCATTCAAGGTTTGAACTTACAATAAACATCAATTTATTGAAAAGCATAATAAAAGAGGTTCAAAAGAAACAAATACATCCTAGGGTTCACAATACACGAGTACCCACTAGGAGTTTAGCTCGCCATGGAGCTAAGTACAATCAATGAAATAGAATGTAAAAAGCAATGAATCCATAAAAGAAACCCCCTCGATAGTCATGTCGATGGTCTTGTGGAGAGTCCTCTACTCATCGTCCAAGGATTTCCCTCGTCCGGTATAGGATACGCCTCGACGGAAGCTCCCCTACCAACCTTCTTCCTAATGAATGACAATGTCCTAGCCGTAGAACCTCTCCAAAACCTTGGCCAATACCCCTCGAAACCCTAGCCGAAGCCCTTTCTCAAGTTGGGTAAAAGATGGAGAAAAGAATACCAAAATTGGGGCTGAATCGGCTTTAAATAGAGTTGGAATTGAGGCGACTACGGGCATGGATGCTCCACGCGCCCGTCGTGGAATTTCCACAGGCGTGGATAATTTCCACACGCCCGTGATGGATTCTCTATTTCTCTGGTTTCTCGGCCGGCTGTGAACAGTGCCGCTACAGTATATACTACAATGTTGCTATAGTGTCTGCTAAAGTATTTGACCTGAATAGCTTCCCAATTCCATACTTTTCATCAAGGTAGCATAAGCGGGCACACGTTCACGTCGTGGATCACTTGCTTCTTCAATGTTGTACATGTTGGCGAAACTCTTGTTCTATGTGTATAAGTCATAGTGCTCGAGTGTGACTGCCTTTGTGCCCCTCAAAATGGATGTGCCAACTCGAATACGAGGAGGTTCGCACACACTCTAGCATCTCACATCTGACCTATGTCTTCGCGTTTGAACCCTAGCATCTCATACTCGGCTTCACAACCCTACCTGTATAAAAGTAACATAAAAACACACATATTAGTGTAAAAACTTGAGAAAAGTAATGCTCAACATAAGGAATGAGCGCAATGAGTCGTATAACACAAGCACTTATCAATTTGCGGAGTTTACACGAGTTTTCTACTTGATTTAATCGGTAGCTTTTTACTCCCTCCCATCCTTTTCATGTTCTTCATAACCATTTTTCTTGGTGTTTTCATGGTATTTGTGTGCTATTTTTCATTGTAGATCATGTTGGACACTTATTGAATGCTTAAAAATGGTTTGTATACGGCGTAGGAGCCCTACTCCGGCGATTTCGCCAGAGTCGGGCACCCACACTGGCGTACAGCCTGCCCACGCGCAGTTTGCAGGGCCACGTGCCCAAGCGGCCCCCTTGGCTGAGAGCACCCCAGCCACAGTCTCTCATGGCTGGAGCGGGAGGGCGCGTGGCCTGCCTAGCCGTGTGCTCTGGCTAGCCACGCCCGCGCGCGCACTGGGCATAGGCCACGCAACTGCGTGGCCTGGCACGCGGTCTCTTGACGGGATAGCAAAGGCCAGCACATGCCAACGAGGGCGCGTGGCCTGCCCATGCACCCGCGTGGTCTGGAAGAGTACCCAATAAGCCCAGAAAAATGGTTGGTCTGTCCTCCACGCTCGCGTGGAACCACATACTCATCAAATTCATGCTTAGCCGACTTCTTTTTGAAGCTTTATATGCAGGTATGACACCAAGGACCAAAAAACTTCTTCCGAAATGCTTTAATTTCATACGGTTAACCTTGGATGAAAATTTTTTTGGCACACCGGCAACACAAGAAGATGACGTCGATGCTTGAAGCGTCCCACTTATGAGACTTTAGTTTTCTTTACTTTTTGTTTTTCATTTTTTTAGTTTTTCTTTATTTTTATGTTTTTAGATCTTAGTTATCTTTGTGCTTCATTTTTATTTGTGCGAGTTAGGTGCTTCATTTATTTTACTAATAAGAACTCGCACATCTTTTCTTCTTTATTGAGCTTCACTGAACCCCTTGTATACGTGCAGATGGCCTTGAGAGTGATATTGATGGTGTTTTGGTCATAAAACACGATCATGTGCTTTGTCACATGGTCGTGTGAGCTTCAGTAACCTATACAACAAGCCCATGAGCTAGACTTCACCAAAGCGGTTGATGAGGAATTCGGGGAGTATTGTTTTTAATTGCATTCGCTACACATTATGCTTCCATTGTTATTATTTTTTTATTGTGCTTGCATACATACATTGAGGACAATGTACATCTTAAGTGTTGTGGAGGGTTTACCTTATACATGACTTTTACTTGTGTTTTCATGAGTATTCTCTTGTTGCCAATGAAGGTTCACCTTAGGGTTTTAGAGTTTAATTCTTCGTTTTTTTGGAGGTTGTAAACATTGGATTTTTATCATGCTCTAGTTTTTCATCCAATTTCATTAAATATTTTTTTGTGATTGCTCTTTGTGCACTTTTTCTCACTCATTAGACCTATGAAGACTCTAGTTCATTGTCTTTTGGGACTTTAGTGTGCTAGTTTTTTTATTTGAAAAAAAATCGAGAGAAAAATAAAAAAATCGAGAAAAAAATTTGAAATGAAAAAATTTAAAAAAATTTAAAAAAATAAAGAATTGGAAATTGTTTGTTGTTTGTACATAGGGGTGGAAAAAGCTACCACCCATGATGTATGTAGCTACTCTCATAAGTCGGATACTTGTTATGCCCTAATGACGAGAAAGAGCTATCTCATGGGATGTGTGAAAGCTACCATCCTTGGTAGAAAGAGCTACCACCTCAAAAAGTGTGAAAGTCACTCGGGAGGCATCTTGGGAAAGGGAGCTACCTTGGAGGTCGTGTGAACCTACTACCTATTCTTTGTGTTTATAAATAAGTCCCATGTTAATAAGAACTTAGTAGTAGACATAGTGTTGACATGAGTTGAATTTTTCATGCACACACACACACGCATTCGGATTTTATCACTTTCATTTTTGATTGGATTGTTTATTAGAGCATTGATTGTTTTGTCTAATGTTTGATTCTCTCCATGACTTTAGAATTTTATTCTTGTACTCTTTTGGTGAACCTAAGGCCAAGCACTTCTCTTTTTCTTCCATGAGTTTAATGTTTAATTTTGCTTGAGGACAAGCAAAGGATTAAGTGTGGGGGAGTTTGATAAGTGCTTGAGTAGACATATTTCTATATATGTTTTACATGCATTGAGCATCATTTTTACCATGGTTTATGTCTCATATTGTGTATTTGGTGTTTTTTTATACATATAGGTTGTGAATGCCTTGAAGAGTAAAAAGGAAGCAAAGATAGGCTATAAAGACACAATGTTGGGAGTTCTTGTTTAATTCAAAGACCAAGACACGAGAAGAGTTCATGAACTTGGAGATGTGTGCCAACTTCCAAGAAGATTCAAGTCAATTCACTAGTTGGAAGGACATAAAGGCAGCCACATCTTCATGTTCCTTCTCTTTGTGAAGATTGCAAAACCTCTCAAAGATACGTCGATGAAGAAAAGTCTTATAGTCTACCACATGGACGTGTGTCCAGCCATGTGGCCTTAAGACAAGAGTGTTTGGACCGCGATTATGGAGAGTACTGTAGCTAAGTACTATAGTAGAATTATTGTTCACGTGCCCGTGTGAAAATTCCATGCAATCGCATGGAAATTCCACGCGGGCACATGGAAAATCCACATGGGCGCGTGGGCGCACGTGACAAATGCAGTCTATGGCCTATAAATAGCCATTTTGCCCTATTCTTTCTCATCTTTTCTGCGGCTCTTGAGGGGTGAGATGGTCAGTTAGGGTTTGGAGAAGAGGTCTTTTCTGATTTGGATGGTGCTCTTCACCAACTTTGATAGTTTCCTTTGCCGTCATAGCACTTGGGAAGCCACCGGCGACCTAGCTTCATAGAGGAATCCTTCAAGACGTTGAACTACCCACCAAGGCCAATCATTACGAATTCAAGGGGGTTTTCTGTATGGTTTTTTGTTGTTTTTTATTTTATTAATCATTGTCTTGTAACTTGCCCAATGGAGGGCTAAACTCCAGTAGGTACTTGGGCATGTGAACCCTAGGATTTATTCTTTTGTATTGATTTGCTTTATGTTTCTAGTTAATCCGAATTGATTTGAGTTTTAATCTTGTCTTCCCATTGCTTGCATGTTTTCTTGATCCTTGTCGTTGATTGTATATGCATGATTTGTTACTTTAATGAGAGAGAGGTCTCCGTTAGAGTTAGAACTTCAAGGTTAAAGAGGGTTGAGAGGGTGAGTTATAAGATAGTGGAGCATCCCCTTTCCCTTCCGATTGAGTGTTTCCTATCTCTGTATTCCCTAGACTCTTTGCAACTAAATTTGGCGTGAGATTGAGAGATTTCTCCGCCAGGACCTTGTAGGGGGTTAGGAATCCTTCGCCAGGAATTACTGTTGGATATATCTTTAGGAATTAGTTTCACTCTTAGGTGCCCCTAGGGCATATTGCGGTCATATGGGGTGTAAGGTGTTGAGATTTAGCGATTTCTCCACCAGGACCTTGTAGGGGACTAGTACCGCTGGCTTGAAGGCAAGGGCCAGTTGTTCTATGATTACCTCGACTCATTAGACTCGGTTTAGAAGCATTTAGTGAATCTTGAACTTCATGTTAGATCCTAGGGGGAGCATTGCCCGGGTACGTCATCTTTATTAATTGAGATTCTTCCTCTATTTCACCCTTGCATATTCATCTCTGGCATTCATTTCTTCACACATTAGATCACCACACCTTTCCATTTTTCATTAGGCTAGAAAGCAGAGAAGAAGTTAGCACTAGTAGCCCTATTCCCGGTGGATTCGACTACCCGACTCACCCGGTATTTTATTACTTAGACACCCGTGCCACTTGCGGTTTGCACGCATATTCGGACGTGTCATCATGCAACCAAATACAACCTAGCAGACGAAAAATTGGGTTGTCATGTAAATCAACAAATTAAATCTCACCAAGCTTAAACCATGAACACACCAAATGCATTAGAGCAACTCAAAGCATCTAAATACACAAGTTCACCGTAAGGTTCACTGACATCCGGCGACCTTGGGGATTTGCCTTCCATACAAGCACAAGCACAAAATGAGTTCATGTAATCTACTCTAGAAAGCATAATAAACGCCCTCAAATGATGGAAAAGGCGTGGAGGAGAAATAATGACGTGTAGTGGCTTCCCACGGATGCACGTAATTGCAGTGACTTCCTTTGTCTTCTATAAGCTTCCTCAAGGTAAAAATTGATGGTGATCTTGCCCAAATGACTCTCCCTCTTGTTTTTTTCCCTCTAAATCTGTTGATCAGCCATCCAAATGCCTGGTGAAGATGCCTCCGACTAGGGTTCAAGATGTCTCTAAAGTGGCCTCTTTCAAAACTCTAATAGAAATACGGGTCAAGCCTTCCAATTCGAGGTTAAAAAAATCGAGATGACTAAAACACTAAAATAAAACAAGAACCATAGTGCAAAGCCAAACAAGAGGGTGAAAATCAAGAGATAAGATAGGTCATGGACGTGGATCCCCTTAGGGTTACTCAAAGTAAATGAATGTACGAGCTGCTAAGCAAAAAGGGTGTTCAGGCCACGAGATTCCAAAAGTAGGTTGTCCTGATGGTCACGGTGATAACTCCTAATTCCATATGAGTGTTAACTCGGAATCTCTTCCGGCCAACCTTCTCCTACGATTGCAATGCGCAAAGGGAAATCCCAATTAAGACTGATACTCAACCTAGGTTCAGCCCTAATAAGTGGAGGGTACGAACTATGTGATGGTTACAACGTACTCATGCATAAATCCCCATTAAGCAAGATGTGTCTCATATTAGGGCTAAAGTCTTGCAACCTAATACAACCAAGCAGTTTAAAACCAGAGTTCTCATGTAAATCAACATAGCAAATCTTACCAAGCTTAAACCATGAACACACCAAATGCATTAAAGCAAATCAAAGCATCTAAATACACAAGTTCACCCCAAGGTTCACCGACATCCGGCAACCTTGGGGCTTAGCCTTCCATACAAGCACAAACACAAAACAAGTTCATGTAATCTACTCTAGAAAGCATAATAAACTCCCTCAAATGATGGAAAGATGTGTAGGAGAAAGGATGACACGGTGTGGCTTCTGCGGACACTGCAATGGGAGCGGCTTCCCTTGTCTTCTACAAGCTTCCTCAAGGTAAAATCGATGGAGATCTTGCCCAAAGAACTCTTTCCTCTTGCTTCTTTTCGGCAATCCAAATGCCTGGTGAAGACGCCACCACCTAGGGCTCAAGATGTCTCTAAAGTGGCCTCCTCCAAAACCCTAGCAGAAATAGGGTTAAATAAGGTCATCCCGAGCCTCACGGGTGCCTCACGACCGCATGGAGCCCATGAACCTTACTGTCTTTTTTAGCATTACTCCAGAAATTTAGTTTCTCCGATGCTTGGAACCCTAAAATGTGATTTTTGGTGTCGATTTCTCCCCAATTGTGTTCTCAAGCTCTCCTTGGCTCCTTTGATACCTGTAATATAAATAAAACAAATTTAAACACAAAAGCAGGGCATCGATTCATGAAAAATATGGGCAAAAAAAGCATATATTCTACAAGTATAAAATACCTACATTTAGGCATTTATCAACCATCCCCACACCTAAGCATTTGCTTGTCCTAAGAAAATAAACACGAGGAACAAGAGGAAGATGATAAACGACTAAATATATGACCTCACGCTCAATGATAGAGAACTCCACAAGCACAAGTGAAAAGAAATCAAGCAAGGTAGTGAGTTGTTCTATAGTTAACCAAGCAAAGATAGTCTTGTTTTTATCTAAAAGTGCTTCTAGAGGTTGGCTACGCTCACATGTCTTTGAGCACAACTTTTTGTCTTTCAATGTTGTTGGATCGAACAAAGGTGAAGACACAAGTTGTGCTTAAAGACTATGAGTGTGTACCAATCTCTATTAGTACTCAAGTAAATACACAAAGTGGAGGGGCACAAAGGCAATCACACTCATGTGTTATGACTTATGCAACATTAGCAAAAGCTTTGTCAATGTGGTTTCATTGAAGATGCATCGCAATCTATCATATGGATGTGTGCCCATTCATGTGGCCTCAATGAAAAAGAGTGGATTCGAGGAGCATTTTTGGCAAAAGTCTTTGATGTGAGTTTATTGTAGTAAAAATCACTATAGTAGTTACTCGTTTATAGCATGCTAGAAATGAAGACTTGGAAATTCACACGGGCATGTGGAAATTCCACACACCCATGTGGATGCTTGATTCCAGCCCTAGAAATACCACTTTGAGAGTTTTTTGAGGGATCTTCTTCCTATCTTTTGTCCGTCTTCTAGGAAGCTGGCGGCTAGGGTTTGGAGAGGCTTTTGCTAGGTTTTTGGAGCGGTCCTATGGTATTTGACATCGAGTTCCTTTAGAGAAGAACTATAGGGGGAGCTTTCATCGGCATCGATTTGGCATGGTGTACCCTAGGTTTGACAAGGGAACCTTTTGAGAAGATGAGGGCTGCTCCATAGAGACTATTGATCTGAGACTACAAGGGGGTCTTCTCTATGTATTACTTGCACTTCTCTTTCATTTCATATTTGCTTTTGTATTGCTCCACGGAGTGCTAAACCCCTAGTGGGTGCTTGGTGATTAGTGCTTCTGTATTAGTAATAGAAAGTATTCTTTTTCTTACAATGAGCATTACTTTTTCTCGATTTTTATCAGCTCATACATGTGTATTTACGCTACTTTTTGTGCATGTAGGGATTGCGGAGACAAGTGTGGAAGAAAAGAAGCCAAAGTAGATTATGAATACACTTTCTTTGAAGAAATCTTGGAGTGAACAAAGCGTGAAGACACAAGTTGTGGTCAAAGACATATGAGTGTGTGCCAACCTCCATTGTGCTCCAGTGAACATGCAAATTAGAGGGGCACAAAGACAATCACACTCATGTGTTCTAACTTGTGCAATGCTAGCAAGATTGTCGTCAAATGTTATTTTTATTAAAAGATGCAACATGATCAACCGCATGGATGTGTTTTTCCCATTCATGTGTCCTCGATGAAAAAGTGTGAATTCGGGAGTATTTTTGGCGAATCTTGTAGTAAATCAATGTAGCAAATATCTGTAGTAGTAGTTACTGTATATAGGGTGCATTGAAAAAAATCAATTCTTGTAGATTCAGTGTGGATGTCCGATTATAGCCTATTTAAAGCTGCGACTTCAACCCGTTTTGGAATCCTTTTCCCCATCTTTTTCTCATATTTTCTCCATCTTTAGAGACTCTCGTGACTAGGGTTTGGAGAGGCTTTGGCAAGGTTATGTAGTGGTTCTATGGCCTTCAACACCGTGTTCCTTTGGAAGATAGTTAATGTGGTAATTTTCATCAGCATCGATTCAGTGATGTGTGCCCTAGTCTTGACGAGGGAACCTTTGAAGAAGACACAGACACTCCACAAGACCATCGATACAAATACCAAGGTGGGTTTACTTATGGATTGCATGTTCTTACTTTTAATTTCATTATTGATTATATCTTAAAACCATGGAGAGCTAGACCACTATTGGGTACTTGGACTTGTAAACCTTAGGGTGACGTTGTTTCTTTGACCTTTCTATTTTGTTTCTTTAATTGATGTTTTTTAATTGGGTTCTAATCTTGAATGCTTATTGAATGGGTATTCCCTTAGAGTGATACGAGGGTTGAGAGCCTATATTGGTAATCTTTGTGAGTGAGTGACACACTATGAGGGTTAGACAAAGCAAGATTAAAGAGGGTCGAGCGGGTGAGTTGAGAGGTAGAAGAACGTCCCATTTTCCCACCGTTGTGATTTATCCTACCTCCACGTTCTAAGAGCTCTTTGCTGTCATAATAGAGTGAAGTGCTAAGAGACAAACTCCACTGGTTCTTAGTTACGAAAGCAATAGAGTGAACCATTGAAGTAATCCTTAGTATCTGGGGCTTAATTGTGATTAGGGATCTTTTGCCTAGACCAAAGGGTTAGATCTTTGTTAGTGAATAGGGTTTATCACTTGGACTCACCAGAGCTTTAAGCAACTTTGCATAGTGTGAGGTGTTGAGACAGAGTGATTTCTCCTCCGGGACATAGTGTAGGGTTAGTCACGGTTGACCTTAGCTTTGGGATCATGTATTGTAGGATTTCCACGACTCATTAAGCATCAGTTAGGAGATATAATAGTTGGTTTTGCACTTGAAGCAATAGTCCTAGGGGAAGCAATGTCCGGGTGCCCCATTTTCTATCGATTATCTTTCCACTCATTTTTTATAGCGTCTCTCTTTCTTATTCTTTTTATTTCTTTTCATATTGACATTGTTCACACTACTATCGATCCATCTTCACTTTAGTTAAATAGTAATCCTTGTGTTTTCGATCACTTTTCCCTATGGATATGACTACCCACTCACTAGGGTATTATTACTTTGACAAACCCAGTACACTTGCATGTACATGCATAAAAGGTATTTTTCTCAAGTTTTTTTGTACCATTTCCGGAAATAGGGAATTTTTAGAAACACTTTGCACTTTGCTATTTTAGCTATTCACTATTTATTTTATTTCACACTTTAATATTCTTCCATCATTGTGATTTGTTTTTCTTTCTTTGGTTGCGAGCTCCGACTTATGACCCAGAGCAAACCCTTCAACATTGGTTGAAGGAGATTCTAAACTCGAACGAACACTTTATAGAAGGAGAAAAAAACCTGTACAAGAATAGTAAAATCAAGCTGAGGTAGAAGGTGAAGGATCAGATAATATGGCGAGGCGAGAATGAGCGATGAGAGGACACTGTCAGATTATGCCGGACACTGCGTATCTGGGCACATAGTCTAGTATTATGTGGCCGCGATTACTGACTCAAAACTTTGAGCAAAAAGCCAGCATTCATCCAGTTATACAGCAGTCGACACAGTTTAATGGTTTGGCCGATGAGGATTCGACTAACCACATAGAGAATTTCTTGGAAGTGTGCGACATGCTTAAGATTAATGGTGTTATGAATGATGCTATTGGATTAAGGGCCTTCCCATTTTCCTTGAAGGGAAGAGAAAAGCAGTAGCTACATTCATTACCTAAACCATCGATTACTACGTGGAGGAGATGGTGGAAGCTTTTCTTACCCGATATTTCCCATCTGGAAAATCTGTCAAGCTCAGGAATGAAATATCCTCCTTTGTGCAAACGGAATTGGAGTCTCTTTTTGAGATATGTGATAGGTTGAAGGAGCTTTTGCAGAAATGTCCTCAACATTGTTTTGCCGAGTGGGTGATCATTCAGACTTTTTACAATAGGTTGAACCCAAGGACACGGCAGTTACTTGATGCAGCAGCGGGAGATACCTTAAGAAGCAAGACCCATAAAGAAGTACGATGTCTCATTGAGGAAATGGCTATAAATAGTTATTAGTGAAACACAAGAGACAGAAAAAGGTTAGCCGGACTTCATGAGATTGATGCAGTTACTTCTTTGGCGGCCCAGGTTGAGTTATTGAGCAAGAAGTTAGATACTCAAACTTCTCCTAGAGTGGCAGCCTTGACTAGTTGCACTAGGTGTGGGGGAGGACATGCTTCATCTGATTGCCTGATTTCTATTAGTGGTACATCCTCGGTAGAACAATTGGATTTTGTGGGTAATTGATAAGGTCCCCTTGCGTATATCCTGTAAGTGCACGGGTTTGTGGAAGTAATAATCCCAGATGAGCGGGTATCGAATCCACAGGGAGTTGGGAATAAAAACACTTAATCCGCTTCTTAGCTATGTGAAAAATCAGTAGTGATAAGTGTGACAATGATTCAATTCTCAAAAGTAAAAACAACAAGTAAGAGAGCACGAGTAAATGAGGAGGTAAGGCAATTGATAAAGATGGGGTACTCGGATAATGCTCAACCTAGGACAATTGTTTCAAGTACAAGAACCCTCTATTATGCTTCCTAATCAATGCAATTGTGAGTCATCGAAATCCTTAAATACATAGTCCCAAATCTAAGGTCAACTATGCCTAACTATATACATGTCCCGGAGGAGAGATTAGATAACCTCTCAACCTCGCACTCAAATAGAGTTGCAATGAGCTCTAGGGATTCCAAGTGATAAATCTCTTCCTAATTATAGACCTAACCCTTTGGTCCAGGTGGAAGGTCACTGACAACGATTAAGCTCTAGATACTAAGATCACCTCAACGCTTCACTCCGTTGCACGCGCAACTAAGCCCCAGTGGAGGATCATCCCTTAGACCATTCACTCCATTATGGCCACAAAGAACTCGAGGTATGGAGGTAGAATCTATCAAGTCGGAGGGGAAAGGGGATGCTCCTGTACATCTCGACTCACCCTCTCAACCCTCTCCAACCTAGCTTTGTCTAACGCTCGTGGTGTGTCACTCACTCACAAGGTTACCAACAAGAACTCTCAACCCTAGTGTCACTCTAGGCGAAATGTTCATACAATCAAGCATTCAAGGTTAGAACTCACAACAAACATCATTTAATTGAAAGCATAATAAAGAGATTCAATTAAACAAATACATCATAGGGTTCACAAATACCCAAGTACCCACTAGGCGTTTAGCTCTGCATGGAGCTAAGTACAATCAAAGAAATAGAATGTAAAAGTAATGAATCCATAGAGAAACCCCCTCGATAGTCATGTCGATGGTCTTGTGGAAAGTCCTCTACTCGTCGTCCAAAGATTCCCTTGTCCGGTATAGGATACGCGTCGACGGAAGCTCCCCTACCAACCTTCTTCCTAAGGAATGATGATGTCAGAGCCGTAGAACCTCTCCAAAACTTTAACCAATACCTCTCAAAACCCTAGCCGAAACCCTCTCTCAAGTTGGGGAAAAGATGGAGAAAAGAATGCTAAAATCATGGCTGAATCGGCTTTAAATAGGGCTGGAATCGGGCGACCACACGGGCCTGTGGATTTTACACACGCCCATGTGGAATTTCCACACGGGGGTGTATAATTTCCACACGCCCATGTGGATTCTCTGAATTACTGTTTTCTCGGCCGGCTGTAAATAGTGTTTTGCTAAAGTACCTGGCCTAAAATACTTCCCGAGTCCATGCTTTCATCGAGGTGACACAAAAGGGCACACGTTCACGTCGTGGATCGCTTTGCTTCTTTAATGACGGACAAGTTGGTGAGGATCTTGTTCTATTTTCATAAGTCAGAATGCTTGAGTGTGACTGCCCTTGTGTCCCTCCAAGTGGTTGTGCTAACTCAAATACGAGGAGGTTGGCACACACTCTAGCATCTCACACCCGACCTACGTCTTCGCGTTTGAACCTTAGCAAGATTTACTCCAAAATCAGTGCATTATGATCCACATTGGTTTCTTTCCTTCATACTCAGCCTCACAACCCTACCTGCATGAAAGTAACATAAAAACACACATATTAGTATAAAAACCCGAGAAAAGTAATGCTCAACATAAGGAAGGAATGCTTCGCATTCATATCATACAAGCACTTATCAAACTCCCCCATACTTAAGCTTTTGCTTGTCCTCAAACAAAAATTAAAAACGTTATGTGCATCAATGAAGAAGATATTGTAAGTGCTTGGCCTTAGGTTCACCAAAGTATACAAAGAAAGCATTCTACAAGTAAGGGAAATTCCAACACTAAATACGAAAAATCAATGCTCTAGCTAAAAACTTGAATAAAAAAGGAAACAAAACCCGAAATCGTGTACGTGTGTGAACTCACTCAAAACAAACCCAAGGTATACTCCTCAAAGTTCTAAGTACAAGGGACTTATTTATCTACAAAAGTGACAACAATTTCAAAGATGGTAGTAGCTTCACACATCCTCTATGGTAGCCCTTTCCAAAGCAACCACTAAGGTGGCTTTCACACTTTCGAGGTGGTAGCTCTTTCTACCGGAGTGGTAGCTCTCACTCATCCTATGAGATAGTTCTTTCTCTCATTAGGTCATAGCTAGTATCCAACTTATGAGAGTAGCTTCATACTACATAGGTGGTAGCTCTTTCCACCCAAAATGCAAAACAAACAAGAAAAATATTTTGTTCCTTATTTTCGTCATTCATTTTTTTTTTCAAAATTTAACACAAGAAACAACTATAACTAGTCCCTTAAATATCAAACATGAGTTTCCAATAGAGTTTAAAGAGTGAGCAGTGCACTGAGTGTAAATCGGGTAAAAATTCCTAGAAATTCAAGCAAGAACTAGAGCATGAAAACATTCAATGTTAAAAGTTCTCCTAAACTCAAGAATACAATCATTGCAACTAAGGTGAACCGCCATTGGCTATGTGAGCATGTATAACAATCAAAACTAATATAAAAGATATGTGCACTATGAAACTCCCCCCTCCCCCCCCACACTTAAGTTGTACATTGTCCCCAATGTACACATGCAAGCTCACTCATAATGTATATCATTGAAGAATACATGTGGGAGAAGCAATCAAAACAATACTCCCCTGACTCCTAGTGTCGCGTTTGATGGAGCTAAGTCCTTGGGAGTAATGTTTCGATGGGTTGTGAAGCTCACACGGCCAAGTGCCGAGACAACTTGGCCATGCCGATGACATAGTCTCAATTCCCATGATGACAAGACCATCTGCACGCATACACGAGGGAGTTCAGTGAAGCTCAATAAAACAAAAATAACTCGAGTATATAAAAAAGATAGACAATGAATACAACTCGAGATGCAAAATGAAAATAAACTCATAAGGAGAATCATTTCTGAGTGAACAAGTCCAAAATAAAATTCAAAATAAAGAAAACACAGAAAATAAAGTCAAATGTCGGTGTCACGCTCTGTCGGCTCCTCTGCTACTGCTGGTGGTGGGGAAAGATGAGGTGGATCCAATGGTGCTGGTATAGGAGATGGGGGTGCAAGAGATTCCCAGGGTGGCTGAGGAGTCCTTGGTCGCAAGGCAAATGAGGAGGCGACATCTCGCTCTAAGATCTACTGTAATACGTCAAAAGCGTGCCATGAACTACGTGTCTTGAGCTACTTGCGTGACCCTGATCTCGAAGACCTCTGTCCGCACCACTCCTAAAGCATTCTCGAGCCTCTCAAGCGATCATAGGCTTGAGGTGGTGTAAACAATCGTCACGGGGGTACATTCTCCGCCGCTAGAGGTGCCTCGGTCTCCATTGGTCTGACCGAGGGGTCGTCACTGTATCCTCGAATGGTATATTTAGCACATAAACACCATTTAGATATTTACTGACCAAACTGATGGTCCTCATTATCTCTGACCTAAGTGGTGCTGGTATTATCGTCTTCTCGGCTCCGCCGATTGTGCCTCGTAGACCCATCCCCAAAATGAGTCTAGTAATGTATGGACCCGAGAAAATGACACCTAGTCTGGGATACTGTCCTTGATGCGTCAAATACTCCGCTAAAATGTGCCCCAGATGGACCGGCTCGTTCCGAACCATGGAGTATAAGTACAGAAGTTCTTGCTTGTTTATGACTCCCGTACTATCACAGCGACCCTTCACTGACCTGCTTATGATGGCGTGAAGATATCTGTAACTAGGTCGAGATAAACATGAAGCCTTAGACACTCTTGGTTCATATCGCCCCTTACCACATAGTATTTTATACGCCTCCTTGGGAGATAAACCCGACATGTCAATTGGAAGACTCTCATACTCCTCAGTTTCAGTATACTCCTCATCATATAAACCAAGTCTAGTGGAGAACTGTGTGACGCTCATACTATGATGTTGCCCAAAAGCTCTGAACTAAATAGCGCCGACACTATCAAAATGAGCATAAGAGCGGTCGAACTCAAATGAAGCAAGCACCTCTAAAGTGAGTGAGCGGATAGCAGGGTTATGAATATTCAATAACTTGTGCTAACTACCGACCAATAATAGTTTCTCAACCTCATCAGCCATGTCATCTACTAGTTGCACCTTCCTGAGTGACCCAATATCTGGGATTCACGTTTGAACAAACTTAAGCTTCGCTAACCACTTAAACCAAGCTCAATGCGCAGGAATTGCCCTTTAGGACGTTTAGCAACTGTCTTCTTCGATATGGCAGCCATACCTGCATGTATTAGAAAAAGAAAATCAATAAGTTTCATTCAGACTACATGAAAATAACAACGCACGGCCGTGCGGAAATTCCACACGCCCGTGCACTTTCACTGGGCATGGAAAACGCACGGCCCTTGTAGCCATTCTTCCAGCTACACCCTTATCTCACTTCCAGATCTTCTCAAAAACAAATCATAACCATTTTAGTAAGAAACCGATGTGCATTATCCATTTTAATCACAAGTAATCAGCTAGACTCAAAGGAAATTGGTGATGAGGAGAAACAAAGGCTTACCGAGCGAGTTGAAGCTAAACATCCCTACAATCCGCACAATGCACAATCAATCGATTCAAAGACAACAATAGGAGGATAGGAGAATGTCAAAAAATGTTCTTTGGGTGGCTTAGGGTCAGCTGAGGAACAAGGTGTTACCAATTTATTGGGAAAGCAGACAGTCTTTTAATTCCTGGGGATCCACACGGGTGTGCGGGAATCACCCACGCCCATACGCCCTCAAACGAAGGTCTCACAGGGGCAGACGCACCCCCCTGTGGCTTCATTGGATATCCGAGAAAAATCGCTAAGTGTTCTACATGCCCGTGCGGAAATTCCGCACGGCCGTGGGCATTCACGAGCCCGACTCACGGGGGTGATCGCTGCGTCCTCGTGGCTTCTCGAGATGAAGAGAACTCCTCTGCGGAGTTTCGCGCAGGCGTGTGAAAATTACCCCCCATGCACGTTTCATAAGTCACCCCATGGGGGAGTTCACGCCCCATGCTCTCGGGATAATTTGACATCTGCGATCACGCCCGTGGGGTACCCATGGGGGTGCGATGTTCCATGGTCATTCGCAGCGCACTGTGCCTTCTCTGGATGAGCTCGCAATACAATTCCACGGGCGTGCGGAAATTCCACACGCCCGTGCATTTTCACTGGATTCCTTAGAAAAACCTGCAGGCTCTGTAGAAAGTTTCTGAACATGTTTACGCACTCAGAGCCTGCCATAGTATACAAGTTTTATTAGTGAAAAACATGTAATAAAGCTCAAATGACACAACTTCGCCAATTCCACATGAAAACACACGATGAATACACAAAGCCCGCAAGAAAATCTCAGCAAAAGCATTTAAAAATCAAGACACCAACACTTAACAAATTATTCACGCAAACAAACTAAACTAGAAGATAAGAAATAGTAAACACTTGGGTTGCCTCCCAAGAAGCGCTTGTTTAACATCACTAAGCTTGACGCACCTTGCCTTACCTCATGGGGGTTCATGGAGGAAAAATACTTCTCTTTTGTCACTACATATCTCTCCGCCATAGTATGGTTTCAGCCTATGTCCATTCACCTTGAATGTGCCCTTCTCCGGATGGTTAATCTCAATGGCTCCATGAGGTGAAACTTTGGTTATGGTATACGGGCCAGACCACCTTGATTTGAGTTTCCCCGGGAATAAACGTAGGTGAGAGTTGAATAATAACACCTGATAGCCTTCTTTGAATTCCTTCGGAGTGTTAATATGCTTGTCATGCCACTTTTGAATTCTTTCCTTATATATCCTTGCATTCTAATACGCCTTCATCCTCCATTCGTATAACTCATTGAGATGTGACATTCACTGCTCTCCAGATTTACGCAAGTCAAAATTCATCACTTTAATTGCCCAATATGCTTTGTGCTCTAATTCCACCGGTAAATGACAAGATTTTCCATACACTAAATTATAGGGAGTGGTCCCTATTGGGGTTTTGTATACTGTTCTATGAGCCCAAAGTGTGTCATCTAACCTTTCGGACCAATCTCGTTTCCCTTGTTCCAATGATTTGGTTAAGATTCTCTTGAGCTCTCTGTTTGTAACCTCCACTTGCCCACTCGTTTGCGGATGGTAAGGAGTAGCAAGACGATGATGAACTCCATAACGCTTTAACACTTTTGCCAATTGTGTGTTACAAAAATGGGTTCCCTGATCACTAATGATAATTCTTGGAGTTCCAAATCGAGTAAATAACTTCTTCAAAAACTTTACCACAGTTCTTGCATCATTAGTTGGAAGAGCCTGGGCTTCCACCCACTTGGAAACATAATCAACTGCTACCAGAATGTATTGATTGCCATTAGATTTTGGAAATGGTCCCATGAAATCAATTCCCCATACATGAAAGCATACCATAAAATTGCATAGGATTTTTGAGGCATCTTGTCTCTTCAGTGATAAGTTTCCAACCCGTTGACAACAATCATATCGTAAAAAGCAATTGATAAACATCTTGGAATAAAGGTCGACCAATAGAACCCAGCGGCTAAAACCTTCTCTGCAGTTCGACTTGATGCATAATGCCCCCCCCACTGGGCCTGAATGATAATGCGTAATGATGTTCCAACCTTCCTCCCAAGAAACACACCTTCGCACCACCTGATCTGCACAAATACGGAACAGGTAAGGATCTTCCCAGAAAAAATTCTTAAGATCACTGAAAAATTTCTTTTTCTGTTGAAAGCTTAGACCCTGCTTCAATACCCTTCCTGACAGATAATTTGCAAAATCTGCGAACCATGGAATATCTCTTGATTTTGATTTCTGTACCGCATACAGATGCTCTTCAGGGAAGAAAACATTAATTTCCTTGCTTACCGGTTCTTGCCCCTCACAATCTTCTAATCTCGACAGATGATCTACATTCTTTGTCCCCTTTTTATCTTTTATTTCCATATCAAATTCTTGCAACAACAATATCCACTGAATAAATCTCGGTTTCGCATCTGCCTTGTTCATGAGATAATGGAGTACAGAATGATCTATGAACACTATGGCATTAGATAGGATGAGATATGGTCCGAATTTATCAAAAGCAAACACTACTGCTAATAATTCCTTTTCACTAGTGGTGTAATTCTCTTGTACACTAGTGAGAGTCTCGCTAGCATAATAGATCGGTTGAAATTGCTTATTTCTCCTCTGACCCAAGACCGCTCCCACTATATACTCACTAGCATCACACATTACTTTGAACGGCTCATCCCACTTCAGTGTTGTCAGGATTGGTGCTTGCACTAACTTTTCTTTCAGCACATTAAATACATTCAGACAGTTGTTTCCGAAATCAAAAGGGGTATCCTTCTCCAAGAGTTTGGTCAACGGTTGGGAGATCTTCGAAAAGTCCTTAATGAACCTTCTGCAAAAACCTGCATGACCTAAGAAACTGCGGATCCCTTTCACATTCGTAGGTGTAGGAAGCTTTTCAATTACCTCAACCTTTGCCTTATCTACCTCCATACCTTCCTGGGAAATCTTATGTCCAAGGACAATGCCTTTTTGCACCATAAAGTGACACTTCTCCCAGTTGAGGATGAGGTTCATCTCTTCACATATCACTAATACTCTTTCCAAATTATTTAAGCAAGCATCGAAAGAGTCCCCAAACACTGAAATTGTGAAGTAAATGTGGGTTTCTCCTAATCTTTTGGGGCAATTTGCGAAGTCGTCATAAGTGTTTGAGTAGACATATTTTTATGTATGTTTTACATGCATTGAGCATCATTTTCACCATGGTTTATCACTCATATAGCGTATTCGGTGTCCTTTTGTGCAATTAGGTTGTAAATGCTTGGAAAAAAGGAAAAGAAGCAAAGATAGGCTATAAAGACATAATGTTGGGAGTTCTTATGTAATTCGAAGACCAAAATACAAAAGGAGTTCACGAACATGGAGATGTGTGCCAACTTCCAAGCAAATTCGAGTCAATTCACTAGTTGGAAGGGCACAAAGACAGTCACATCTTCATATTCCTTCTCTTTGTGAAGATTGCAAGACCTTTCAAAGATGCGTCGATGAAGAAAAGTCTTATAGCCTACTGCATGATTGTGTGCCTGACTATGTGGCCTCAATAGTAGAGCGTTTAGACCATGTTTGTGAAAAGCAGTGTAGGAAAGTACTGTAGCAAAACACTGATACAAATTTACTGTAACGGCACTGTAGTAAAGCTGCTGTTCATGCGCCCCATGTGGAAATTCCTGCAGGCCACGTGGGCGTGTGGAAAATCCATATGGGCGCGTGAGGGCACGTGACAAACACGGTCATAAGCTATAAATTTGTTGTTTGCCCTATTTTTTGTGACTTTTTGCGGAGCTTTGAGCGAGTACATGGAGGGCAAGTCGGCTAGTTTTTAAGGAAGAGGTCTTAACCGATTTGGAGGGAGTTCTTCACCAACTTTGATAGGTTCCTTCACCATCGTAGCACTTGGGAAGCTATTGGTAACCTAGCTTCGGAGAGGAATCCTTCAAGACGTTGAACTACCCATCAAGGCCAATCCACGCGAATTCGAGGGGGTTTTCTCTATGAGTCTCATTGCTTTTCATTATATTCATTATTATTTTGTAATTAGGCCCATGGAGGGCTAAACCCTAGTAGGTATTTGGGCATGTGATCCCTAGGATCTATGCTTGTGTATTGATTTGCTCTATGTTTCTAGTTTACTCGAGTTGATTTGAGTTTTAACCTTGTGATTTAATTGCTTGCATGTGTTGTTGATCTTCGTGATTAATTTACATTACTTGATCTATTACTTTAATGTGAGAGGGTGAATTATGAGATAGTGGAGTGTCCCCTTTCCCTTCCGATTGAGTGTTTCTTATCTCCGTATTCCCTATACTCTATGCAACCATATTTGGTGTGAGGCATGAGATTGATAGATTTCTCTATTAAGACCTTGTAAGAGGTTAGGGATCCTTCGTAGGGAAATTGTGTTGGATCTATATTTAAGAATTAGTTTTACTCTTAGGTAATCCCAAGAGCATACTAGGGTCATATGGGGTGTAAGGCATTGAGATTAAGCGATTTCTCCACTGGGAGCTTGTAGGGGACTAGCACTGGTAGCTTCGAGACAAAGACCGATTGTTCTTGGATTGCCTCGACTCATTAGACTCGGTTTAGAAACATTTAACGAATCTTGAGCTTCATGGAAGATCCTAGGGGAAACATCGCTCGAGTACCTCATCTTTAGTGATTAAGAACTCCTTTACTCTCTTTCTTGGATTTTTACTTGCTTGTTAACTTTTCTTTCAATTAGTTCACTCCATCATGTTCATCGATTCTTACTAGATAACTGAGAAGTGGTTAATACTAATACTTCTGTTCCCTACGGATTCGACTACCCACTCACCGGGGTAATTATTACTTCGACACCCGTGCACTTGCGGTTTACATGCAATTCGGCCATGTCAAGTCGTTATCAGAGAGACCTCAAGAAAGCTTGGCTAGTAACACTAAAACTAATCGAAGGGAACATGCGAAGGTGATCACTTTGAGAAGTGGTCGTGAGATTGAAGGTAGGCTTCCGAATGAGAAGACCAATATTTAAGCACCCGAAGTCATGGAGGTTGAGGAGAGAGCCAAAGAGGAGGAGGTGGTACCCTCACCTTACAAGCCAAGAATCCCTTATCCCTTAAGATTGAAGAATAACCAAAATGATGAGCAATACAAGAAGTTCTTGGGTCTATTAAAGCAGTTGCACATCAACATCCCATTTGTAGAGGCATTGTGTCAAATACCTCGCTATGCAAAGTTTCTTAAGGGCCTCTTACCAACAAGAGGAAGTTAGAGGAGAGTGCATCTGTGATATTAGATGCTTCATGTTCGGCAGTGTTGTAAAAAATATGCCGAACAAGAAGAAAGACCCCGAAAGATTCATCATTCCATGTAACATTGGTAATTTGGGAGAAGAGAAGACATTGGCTAATTCAGAGGCTAGCATCAATGTCATGCCTTACTCATTCTTTCAAAGGCTAGGCTTGGGACAGCCGAGGCCCACTCCCATGATATTTTAATTGGCAGATCAAATAGTGAGACATCTGAGGAGCATTATTGAAGATGTACCTGTGAAGGTTGACAAGTACATGTTTCCGGTGGATTTTGTAGTGTTTGATGTTGATAAGGATGTCGATGTCCCATTAAAACATGGGAGGACATTCTTGTGTACTTCCAAGGCCCTTATCGACATGGATGGCAGGGAGTTGACTTTAAGAGTTGGGGATGACAAGCTTACATATCACCTCGCCGAAGCCATGAGACATTATCTCAACTTTGATGATACTCTTTACTTTATTGACACTACCGATGAACTAATAGATGAATATGTGTAGAAAAAGATGTGTTCAAACCCGTATCAGGGGTTGCTAGACCAAGAGGTGGAGAATAAAGACATCATGACACTTGTTCTAGAGGACAACGTGCAACCTACCCCGGGGATCATGACGAAGATGATCCGAAAGATGAAGCATACAAGAAGACATCACAAGAAACATCCCAAGGCTAATGGGGATGTGCAAGAATGTAGTAAGGGTGACGAACCCTTGTGCGGTAATAAACTCAATAACTCCCTCTCTACCTTCAAAAGATTATGTTCATCATGCTTTCAGCTAATAGATAAGAGGGAAACCTTCATCTATGAGCCCCCATGAGGTAAGGTCAGTTACACCAAGCTTACTGACGGTAAACAAGTGCTTCTTGGGAGGCAACCCAAGTCTTTACTATTTTCTAGGTTTTAGTTTAGTACTTGCATGAATAAGTGCTTGAGTGTTGGTATCTTGATTTTTACATGCTATTGTTGTACTTTTCTCATGGATCATTGGTGTTTTCAAGTGCTTAATTGTGTTTGGCGAAGTTTTTTGGTCATTTGATCGTGTTTTTCATGATTCTCTGGTCAATTTTGCATAGCAAATGCATGCACTATATGTGTATAAGTGTGAAGAAATTTTTTGCAGAGTTTGTAATTTTTTTCGAGCCATCCAGAGAAGGCACACGATCGTGTGGAATTTCCACACGGGTGTGTGTTTCTCTTCAGAGCTCAACTTCTCCATCCCGAGAAGACACAGGGGCGTGTGAATGCCCCTATAAAATGACCATGTGACGGTCACACACGCCCGTGGGTAATTTCCACACGGGCGTGTATTTCTTGGCAGAGTTGAGAGCTCTATCCCGAGAAGACATAAGGGCGTGTTTCTAGCCCATGTGGATGACCCTGTGAATTACACACAGGCGTGGGTAATTTCCACACGGCCATGTGAAACTCTGCAGAGAGTTCTCATCCATCCCGAGAAGACACAGGGGCGTGTGACTGCCCCTGTGAGTGACCCTTGTGAAGATCCACGCCCGTGTAGAATTTCCATACAGGCTTGTAAAACACTTAGAGAAATTTCTTAGAGGGACAGAGAAGCCACAAAGGCGTGTGGGTGCCCTAGTGGGTTAGCACATGAGCGTGGGGAATTTTACACGCTCGTGTGGATGAGTTCAGAGGTAAAATGTGTTATCCCGAGAGCACACATGTGCGTGTGAGTGCCTTGTTGAGCTCCCAATTGGAGTTACACGGGCGTAGGTAATTTCCACATGCCTGTGTGGATGTGCAAAACGTCAAGAGGCGTGCCTTTTCTTTAAAATCTATTCACATTTCTTTGTCTTTACATTCCTAAACACTCAGAGAACACATCCTTGCACTCTCCCAACTCCAGACAATCATTTTAGAAAAATTTCACTCGAGTTTTCATGCTGTTTTCAAGTTTTTAATCCTCATCTTGTCGGTAAACCGTCATTCTTTCTTATCTTCGCCAATCTTTATTTATTTGGTTTAAACTGGTGGTTATTGCTTTGCCTTAATGATTAAATGGTTGGTGCATGTATTAGAGTGGTTTTAAAGTGGTTTATGGATTTTTTGCGATTTTGGCCTAGTGGCCGTACGGCTTTCATGCCCTATGGATTCATACGGGGGTGAGGAATTTCCACACGGTCATGTGGATTTCTGTTGTATTGAGTCGTGAATTTATTTGATCGATATTCTATTCAATTCTTGCAGATATGGCTCCCAGTACAAAGAAGGCAGCCAGCAAGCATCCCCGAGAGCCCTCGCTTGAGCCTAAGCATATAGAGTTCTCGATTCCCGAGCACTAGGCTCGATTTGAGAGTTTCTCGAGACTCAAGTTCAAGCAGACATGTTTCCCTTACTTGAGTGCACTAAGAGAGGTTTAGCAAGGTAATAAAATAGCCGATGAGATTGATGAGCTGCTTGCCATGGGTAGCTTGATTATACGATGAGGCTTTTACCGACAATAAGGAGTACTAGCGACTACCTACCGACTATCCTGGTAGCTTGACTCCTCGGAGGCTTACGAGGGGCCTTATGTGGCTATGGTCGGGTATGAGTTGGGGAGTATTGAAGGCCACTTGCCTTTCCCGACCGAGTTATAGGTACATCCACCCAGTCCTGAGCAGATCGGTGAGCGGTCGCGGTAACAGTACCCAAATTCTGAGGTGGCAAGAGTTACCTTACTTATATTCCATGGTACAGAGCGAGCCGCTACATTTGGGACACATTGTTGAAGATTACTTGAGGCACCAGGGCCAATATGTGAGAGTAGAGGTCTATTCTCAAGTCTATACATCACTAGACTCATCATGGGGATGGGTCGATAAAGCACTATCGGGGGAGGCGAGAAGACTATTATATCATCTCCTCTTGGCATAGAGAGCAGACCCGAGGGTCTATGTGATGATCATGTCCCCAGTGAGATAGTCGAGGGCCGAGGGAGATCGCGATGAGAGGGGTGTCGAGCGGGTTCCCAGAGCCTCGGCTGAGCAAATAGAGATAGAGGCACCTTCCACAGCACAGGAGCCACCGCCCGTGCGTACATTTACTCCCACTCGAGCCCATGATCGATTTGGGAGGCCGAGAATCTTTGTGGGAGTATTACGGGTGGAGTTTAGCTAAGGGTCGCTGCACATGGGCCGTGAACCACCACGAAGGTTATGGCGTGTCTCAATGTTTTATAGCAGATTCTAGAGTGAGACACGACATCCGCATTCATGATGAGACCCCGGACCTCTCCGACACCACCATCACCACCAGCACCAGTCGATCCTTAGTTACAGCATCGACTCCCAGCAGCAGAGCAGATAGAGGACGACACCGACGCTTGATGCATCTTTACTTTATTTGCTTTTATTTTTCATATTTCATTTTCGCATTTTATTTTGGACTTGTATTACTCGAGTTGTATTTCTTTGCTTTATCTTTATATACTCGAGTTGTTTTTCTTTTGGTTGCACTTTACTGAACCCCTATTGTGTATACATGGAAATGGTGTTGTGAGTATAGAAATTTAGGAATAGTCATGGACACGGTCAATGTGATTTTAACATAGCCATGTGTGCTACATCAAACCTGCCATTAGGAGGTCAAGGGAGTATTGTTTCAATTGCCCATCTTTACATATGTTTTTGAGTGTTATACTTTTTATTTTGCTTACATGCGTACATTGAGGGCAATATACATCTTAAGTGTGGGAGGAGTTCACATTACACATGTTCTTTACATAAGTTTTGACTGAAAATGCTCACGTAGCCAATGGGGTTTCATCTTAGTTGCAATGGTTGTATTCTTGTGTTAGGAGAATTTTTAACATTGAATGTTCTCATGCTATAGTTTTTACATGAAATTTTAGGAAATTTTGCCAAATTGGCACTTGTTGCACTACTCGCTCATTAAACCTTTTTGGAAACTCAAGTTCGATGTTTAAGGGACTAGTAAGTATTGGTTCTTATGTTAATTTTTAATGAAAAAAAGGAAAATATATACTTGTTTTGGTTGTACATTTGGAGTGGAAAGAGCTACAGCCTATGAAATATGAAGCTACTCTCATAAGTCGGATACTAGTTATGCCCTAATGAGGGAAAGACCTATCTCATGGGATAAGTGAAAGCTACTACCCCGATAGAAAGAGCTACCACCTCGAAAGTGTGAAAACCACCTTAGTGGCCGCTTCGGAAAGGGCTACCTTAGAGGATGTGTGAAGCTACTACATCTCTTTGTTTTGTTTTGTAAATAAATAAGTCTCTTATACTTAGAACTTTGAGGAGTATACGTTAGTTTGACTTGAGTGACTTTATACACACTTACACAATTTCAGGTTTGTTGCCCTTTTTAATTCGAGTTTTAGCTAGAGCAATGATTTTTTGTATTTAGTGTTGAAATTTTCCTTACTTGTAGAATGCTTCTTTTACATATTTTTGGTGAACCTGCGGCCAAGCACTTTTAATATTTCCTTCTTCTATGCTTCAACATTTTATTTTTGCTTGAGGACAAGCAAAATATTAAGTGTGGGGGAGTTTGATAAGTGCTTGTGTATTAGTAAAATGAAGTATTCTTTTCTTGCAATTAGCATTACTTTCTCAAATCTTATCGCTCATAAATGTGTATTTGTGTTACTTTTGTGCATGTAGGGTTATGGAGACAAGTGTGAAAGAAAGAAGTTAAAGTACATTGTCAATATAGGGTTGTTAATGCTCTTTGTTGAATGTACTTTGTTGAAGAAATCTTGGAGTGAACAAACGTGAAGACACAAGTTATGCTCAAAGACATATGAGTGTGTTCGAACCTCCATTGTGCTCGAGTGAACATACAAATTGGAGGGCACAAAGGCAGTCACACTCATGTGTTCCTACTTGTGCAATGCTAGCAAGATTGTAGTTAAATGTGATTTTATTGAAGATACAATGTGATCTACCGCATGGATGTGTGCAAATTCTTGTGGCCTCGATGAAAAGTGTGAATTCGGGAGTATTTTGGTGGAGTCTTGTGCAAAAAAACAACAGGGAGTCTTGTAGCATTTCCGGAAAGGTGATCTTTTTCACGTGGCGAAAGGTGAACTCCCCAGTCCAGAGCTTGTACATTTTTCCAGAAGCCCGTGTGGTGAATCCACAGGGGCTTGTGGATTCCCGATTCTAGCCTTATTTAAGGCCGATTTTAACCTCGATTTGGACATTCTTTTCTCCATCCTTTCCCTAACTTGAGAGGAGGCATAGGGTATGGAGAGGTATTGTCTAGCGATTGGGAGAGGTTCTACGGCTCCCACATAGTGTTCCATTTGGAAGAAGGTTAGTGGGAGAGCTTTCATCGGCACCGATCTGGCGAGGTGTATCCTAGATCAGACAAAGGGACCCTTGGACGAGTAGAAGCTTCTCCACAAGACCATCGTCATGACTACCAAAGGGGTTTTCTATAGATTACTTGTTTTTGCATTCAATTTCATTGATTGTAACTAGCTCCATTGAGAGCTTAACCCCCTAGTCGGTACTTGGATTTGTGAATCCTAGGTTGTATTTGTTTCATTAAACCTTTCATTATGCTTTCATTAATTGATGTTTTAATTGAGTTCCAATTTTGAATGCTTGATTGTGTGAATACTCCATTAGAGTGACACTAGGGTTGAGTATTCTTATTAGTAACCCTTGTGAGTGATGGAACACAACAAGAGTTAGACAAACCTAGATTGGAGAGGATTGAGAGGGTCAGTCAAGAGGTAGTGGAGCGTCCCCTTTCCCCTTTGATGTGATTTATCCTACCTCCATTTCCTCGAGTTCTTTACAGGCATAGTAGAGTGAATGGGCTAAGGGATGACCTTCCGCTGGGCATAATTGTAGAGGTAACAGAGTGAAGTGTTGAAGTGATTTTAGCACCTAGTGATTAATTATGACGAGGGACCTTCCACCTGGACCTAAGGGTTAGGTCTACATTTAGGAAGAGGATTTATCACTTGGAATCCCTAGAACTCATTGCGATTCTATGCGAGTGCGAGGTTGAGAGATTGTTCAATTTCTCCTCCAGGACATGTATAGAGTTAGGCATGGTTGACCTTAGATTTGGGACCATGTATTGAAGGATCTCCATGACTTTTAATGCATTAGTTAGAAAGCATAATAGAGGGTTTTGCACTTGAAACGATTGTCCTAGGCAGAACAATATCCCGGTATCCCATTTTTATCGATTGCCTTACCTCCCCTTTACGTGTGCTCTCTTTCTTGTCTCTTTTACTTTTGTTACGTTATATCTTGTCACACAACTATTATTCACTTCATGCTTAGTTAAGAAACAATTTAAGTGTTTTTATTCCCTACTCCGTGTGGATACGATCCCCACTCATCTGGGATTTATTACATCAACAAACCCATGCACTTGTGGGACATACGTGACAACACCCCTTGCATATGTCCCGTAAGTGCATGGGTTTGTTAAAGTAATAAAATCCTGGATGAGTGGAGTATCGTATCCACAGGGAGTAGAGAATAAAAACACATAAATTGTTTCTTATCTAAGTGAAAGATAAATAGTGATATGAGTGACAAGATATGAAATAACAAAAGTAAAAGAACAAGGAAGAGAGCACAAGTAAAGGAGAAGGTAAGGCGATCGATATAGATAAGGTACCCGGATATTATTCTGCCTAATACAATCATTTCAAGTGCAAGAACCCTCTATTATACTTTCTAATTTATACAATAATGAGTCATGGAGATCCTTAAATACATGGTCCCAAATCTAAGGTCAACCATGCCTAACTCTATACATGTCCCAGAGGAGAAATTGAATAACCTCTCAACCTCACGTATAGAATTGCAATGAGTTCTAGGGATTCCAAGTGATAAATTCTCTTCCTAGATGTAGACCTAACCCTTTGGTCCAGGTAGAAGGTCCCTAGCCACAATTAAGCCCTAGATGCCGAAATCACTTCAACGCTTTACTCTGTTGCACCCACAACTAAGCCCCAGTGGAAGGTCATCCTTTAGCCCATTTAGTCAACTATGATGGCAAAGAACTTGAGAAAATAGAGGTAGAATAAATCACACCAGAAGGGGAAAATGGACGCTCCACTACCTCTAGACTCACCCTCTCAACCCTCTTCAATCTATCTTTGTCTAACTCTCGTGGTGTGTCATTCACTCACAAGGGTTACCAACAAGAACTCTCAATCCTAGTGTCACTCTAAGGGAGTATTCATATAATCAAGCATTCAAGATTGGAACTAAAATAAAACATCAATTAATTGAAAGCATAATAAAGAGGTTCAATGAAACGAATACATCCTAGGGTTCACAAATACCCAAGTACCAACTAGGGGGTTTATCTCTTGTGGAGAGTCCTCTACTTGTCCAAGGGTCTCTTGGTATGGCCTAGGATACACCTCGCCGGATCGGTACCGACGAGAGCTCTCCCACTAACCTTCTTCCAAACGGAGAGGGATGTCATAGCCGTAGAACCTCTCCAAATCCCTAGCCAATACCTCTCAAAACCCTTGCCGCCGCTATCTCTCAAGTTGAAAGAAAGATGGCAAAAACAATTTCTGAAAATGCGGAGTGAAATCGACCTCAAATAGAGTGGAATCGAGGAATCCACGCGCCTATGTGGGTGCTACTGTGGATTTTTTTCACGAGGCGTGTGGAATTTCCACACACCCGTGTGGATTCTCAGTTGTAGTCCTTCTTGGCTAGCGGTGAGCAATACACCTTTCTGAGTGTTTTCCCTCATGATGTCTTGCTCCGATACCCGGCACTGAAACACTCCCGAATCCATGTTTTTCATTGAGGGTAATGTAGCGGTCACACGTTTACGCCGTGAGTCAGCTTTGGTTCTTCAATAAACAGACACGTTGGTGGAGATCTTGCTATACATGCACAAGCTGGAATGCTTGAATTTGACTGCCCTTGTGCCCCTCTAAATCGCTGTGCTAACTTGAATACGAGGAGGTTGGAACACATTCTCACATCTTAAACCCGACTTATGTCTTCGCGTTTGAACCTTCTCAAGACTTCCTCCAAATTGTGCATTTACGATATGCATTGGCTTCTTTATTTAACCTTCGGCTTCACAATCCTATATGCATGAAAATAACATAAATACATATATATTAGCGTTAAAACCCGAGAAAAGTAATGCTCATCATGAGGAAAGAGCACTTCATATTCTAATCACACAAGCACTTATCAAACACCCCCACACTTAAGCTTTTGCTTGTCCTCAAGCAAAAATGAAAACATTATGTGCATAGATGACGGAAATATTGGAATTTCTTCGCCTTAGGTTCACCAAAGCATACAAAGAGGGCATTATACAAGTAAAGGAAATTTCAACTCTAAATACAAAAAATCAATGCTCTAGCTAAAAACTTGAATAAAAAAGGACAACAAACCCGAAATCTTGTAAGTGTGTGAACTCACTCAAAACAACCCAAAGTATACTCCTCAAATTTCTAAGTACAAGGGACTTATTTATCTACAAACAGTAACAAAATTTCAAAGACAGTAGTAGGTTCACACATCGTCTAAGGTAGCCCTTTCCAAAGCGGCCGCTAAGGAAGCTTTCAAACTTTCGAGGTGGTAGCTCTTTCTACCAGAGTGGTAGCTTTCACTCATCCTATGAGATAGCTCTTTCCCTCATTAGGGCATAACTAGTATCCGACTTACGAGAGTAGCTTCATACTTCATAAACGGTAGCTCTTTCCACCCAACAAGCACAACTAAACATTAAAACAACTTTTATTCTTTCGTTTCATTTTCCATTTTTTTTCACAAATAACAAAAGAAACAATAATAACTAGTCCCTTTAACATTTAACATGAGTTTCCAAAAGAGTTTAAAGAGTGAGTAGTGCAACAACTGTCAATCTGGCAAAAATTCCTACAAATTCAAGAAAAAACTAGAGCATGAAGACATTCAATGTTAAAAATTCTCCTAAACTCAAGAATACAATCATTGCAACTAAGTTGAACTGCCATTGGCTATGTGAGCATGTATATCAATCAAAATTCATATAAAAAAGATGTGTGCACTATGAAACTTCCCCAACCACACTTAAGTTGTACATTGTCCCCAATGTACACATGCAATCTCACTCATAATATATATCAATCAAGAACAAATGTGGGCAAAGCAATCAAAACAATACTCCCTTAACTCCTAGTGTTGCATTTGATGGAGCTAAATCCTTGGGAATGTTGATCCAATGGGTTGTGAAGCATACACGGCCAAGTGCCAAACCACCATTGGTCGTGCCCATAACAAAGTCTCAATTCCCATAATGACAAGACCATCTGCATGCATACACGAGGAGGTTCAGTGAAGCTCAATAAAACAAAAACAAATCGAGTATATAAAAGATAAAGCAATGAATACAACTCGAGGTGACAAAACAAAAATAAACTCAGAAGAAAAGTCTTTTCTGAGTATACAAGTCCAAAAATAAAATGTAAAAAGTAAAGAAATGAAAAGCGAAATCAAGTGTCGATGTTGTCGGTCTACTGCTCAGCTAGCGATCTTTGGTGCTAGATCAAAGGGTGCTTGGTGGAGGTGGTGATGGTGATCTTTGGAGAGGGCGGAGATGCCTTGATCGATGGCGATGTAACACATCGAAACGAGCTACCATCTCTGTAAACTATGCTAATTGTATCACCAGAATCTCGATGATCTCAGACTGTAATACATTTACAGTGCTCTCGAGCCTCTCAATACGATCATAAGCTCCTGAAAGTGCACTTGGGCACCTTGAGGCCTCGGTCACCGTTGGTGCGGAATCCCCTGCTACATCCCCTCCACCCTTGGCGCTCTAAGTGGTGGATGTGGCCAAAATAAAAATTCTAGGACCATATCTGCACATTAATCCCATCATCCTGAGAGTATCAACTCCAAGTAGAGAAGGAATAACTGTCTTGTCGGCATCCCGAGTGGCATCCACAAGGCCCATCCGCCGAATAAGTCTAGTGATGTGGGGACCAGCAAATAATGCTTCCACTTTCCCATGCTGGCCCTGGTGTCAAAGAAAGTAAGCCACAATGTGCCCCAGGTGAATCGGTATGGTCCGGACCATGGAATACAAATAAAGTAACCCCTACCGGCTTTGAACTTTTGTGTGGTAGCCTCGGTCATCCACAGATCTGCTAAGGACTGTGAATAAATACCTGTAGCTCAGCCAGGACAAATATGTCGCTTTGGACATTCTCGGTTCATACTACCCCTGTTCGCACAAAACTTGGTAAGCTTGTTGTGGGGCCAAAGTGCAGGGTAATTTGTCGGCGAGTGACTATACTCCTTGGTATCTATATATGTCTCGTCATACAAGCCAATACAAACTGTAAACTCAGTGACACTCATGGTAAAATGAAGTCTGAATGCTCTGAATTGTATGAGATCTCTCCCATATGGCTGCCCAAACTCAAAAGACGGCAGTACTTCTAGTGTCAGTGTGCGAATAACTGGCTCTCGTATCGACAATAGTCTCTTCCAACTTCCCACGTCCATCAGCATGTCAATCTTCCTATCCAACTCATCGCCTCGCTGGACCTCACTCAGCATACTCAGGTCGACAAATCAGGATTGTCCAAACCCAAGTCTCGATAACCACTCGAATCGAGCCTGATGCTCGAGGTTCAAAAATTCAATATGCGCCAATTCAGGTAAAGTCTCTCAAGGGTGCTTACCATCTTTCTTCTTCGAACGTGGTGCCATACCTGCGATAAATGATGAAGAAAATGATCAGAGAAGCTAAAAACATCATACTGCAGAATTCCACATGGGCTTGTGGGAACTACCAACACCCGTGTAGATCTGCGGGGAGTGAAAACCGCAAGGTTGCACATCAATTCTCCAAAAATATAACTTAAAAACATGGTTAAATGCTCTCTAAACATGCATAAACCATTATAAAGTGAAAATTGGTACAATTGAAGACTTTTGATCTAATAAAAACAAGAATTGGCGAAGAAGAGAGGGTAAAAGGTTTACCATTGAAATACGTATGAAAACTTCAAATTCAGCATGGAAATTAACTGGAAAACCCTCTAAACAGTGATATGTGGAGCAGGAGACTGATCAAAGTTGATCTTTGAGTGATTGGAAGTGAAGAAGAAGAGAATTCAAGAAGATTTTAAAGAAAAACTAGCATCACTTGGAATTATGCGCAACCGCATGGGCGTGTGGAAATTACCCATGCCCGTGCGCCTCCACAGGAAAGCTTCACAGGGGCAGACTCACACCCATGTGCACTCTCGGGAAAAACACTTATTATCTCTGAATGCAACTGCACAGGCGTGCAGAAAATAACCACGCTGGTGTGCCCGACCCAAAGGGGCAGCCGCACGCCCCTGTTGCTTCTCTGTCCAACTAAGAGAATCATCAAAGTGTTTCGCACGCCCGTGCGACAAGTATGCATGGGTGTGGACATTCACAGGCCCAACTCACAGGGGCGAACGCATGCCCCTGTGTCTTTTCGGGATAGAGATAACTCTTCTGCAGAGATCCACACAAGCGTGCTGAAAATACCAAAGCCCGTGAGTTTGTCACATGTTCACCCACACGGGCGAGTCCACGCCCCTGTGTGCTCTCGGGATAAGTTGCCAAGTCTCTATGCACACCCGTGCGGAAATTACCCATGGGCGTGCCAAAGTCATGAGGTCACACACAGGGGCGAGTCCACTGCCCTATGCCTTCTCTGGATGAGCTCGCAGTACAAATCCACGGGCGTGTGGAAATTTCTGCGCCCGTGCATTTCTTTGGATGCCTTAAAAAAACTACGCAAGCTACTGTAGAAAATTCACGGACATGATTACACACTCGAGGCACTGCCCTATTATGTAAACTATGCCAGTGAAAAACATGAGAAACTAGCTCAAACGACCAAAACTTCGCCAAGTCCACACTATGGCATGACGTTGATACTGGCCCCTGAGTCCGCCAATGCCATTTCTTCACCCAAATTGCCAATATTACACGGAATGATAAAGCTTCCCAGGTCTTTCTTCTTGTTCAGCATGTTCTTTTGCAACATCACCGAGCAAGACACATCTAAGATCGATAAAGCACTCTCCTCCAACTTCCTCTTGTTAGTCAACAAGTCCTTCAATAATTTTGCATACTTAGGCATTTTGGCCCATGCCTCAATAAAAGGAATATTGATGTGGAGTTGCTTGAACAAACTCAGGAACTTCTTGTACAGTTCATCCCCTTAGTCATTCCTCAATCTAGAAGGATAAGGGATTCTTGGCTTGAAAGGTAAGGGTGCCACCTCCTTCTCTTTGCTTGCTCCCTCCTCAACCTTTATAACCTCTGTGTGTTCATTGGGCCTCTCACTCGAATCCTACCTTCAACCTCACGACTACTTCTCAAAGTGATCGCCTTCACATACTCTCCAGGATTGGTCTCCGTATTACTCGGCAAGCTCCCTTGTGGCCTTTCTAATAGAGACTTTGCAATCTGTCCCACTTGATTTTCAAGATTGTACAAAGAGGTGGTGTGGTTGTGAAGTATAGCCTCAACTAATTGAAACCTTGTATCTGACGATTGCACAAACCTAGTCAAGGCCTTCTCCAAATCGGTCATTCGGGTCTCCAAACCTGAAACTCGGTTTTCCATGTTTGGGGCTTGTTGTTGTTAGAAACTCAGTGGCCCCATGGCCATTTGTGGACCTTGGTTGCTCCACGAATAATTGGGATAATTCTTCCAACCAAGATTGTAAGTGTTTCTATAT
Source organism: Dioscorea cayenensis subsp. rotundata (assembly GCF_009730915.1). Taxonomy (NCBI): domain Eukaryota; kingdom Viridiplantae; phylum Streptophyta; class Magnoliopsida; order Dioscoreales; family Dioscoreaceae; genus Dioscorea; species Dioscorea cayenensis. The sequence continues at coordinate 67,235 of NW_024087177.1, forward strand.
GGATTCCCTTTGGTTCCTCATTGCATTATCCACAAAATCGATATTCTCAACAGAAGATGCATCACCAATATAGATTGGGCAATCAAAGGGAGCATGACCTCCACCATACCCGGTGCAAGTAGTCATGGCCGCCACTCTATTCGAAGTTAGAAGATCTAACTTCTTACTCAATGATTCCACTTGAGCGGCCAATGAAATTACTACATCTATCTCATGGAGCCCGGCCAACTTTTTTTCTCCCTAGCATTCCATTGGTAGCTATTTAACCCCATTTCTTCAATTAGTTGATGGGCCTCACTGGGCGTCTTGCTACCTAAGGTACCTCCTGCTATCACATCCAAGAGTTGCCTTGTACTCGGATTCAACCCGTTGTAAAAGGTCTAAACAATCATCCATTCCGGGAATCAGTGTTATGGGCACTTTCTCAGGAGCTCCTTGAACCTTTCCCACGTCTCAAATAGAGACTCTAATTCTGACTTTATAAAGATGAGATCTCATTCCGAAACTTTGCGGATTTTCTGGGATGGAAATAACGGTCCAGAAAAGCTTCTACCATCTCCTCCCATGTTGTAATCGATGCTCTAGGTAATGAGTGTAACCCATTTGCTTCACTCTTTCATTTAAGGAAAATGGGAAGGCTCTCAACTTGATGCCATCATCCGTCACTCCATTTATCTTAAAGTTCTCTATATGATTTGTTTGGATCCTCATCGGCCAAACCATTGAGCTGTCGTGATTCTTTGCAACATGTGGATGAATGCTGGCTTTAGCTCAAAGTTCTAAGATGTAATTAGGGGCGCACAATACTCGATTGTGTCCCCAATCTTGAAAGATCAGCATAATCGGATAATGTCCGTTGTTGCTCATACGATTACGCCATGTTTTCATATTCTTCTACTTCAAATCGACTAGATTAGACGGTTTTTGCACATGTTCTTTCCCTTTTTCTTCTAAAGTTATGCGTTCAAACTCGGGATCTCCTTCAATCAATATTGAGGTGTTTCCTCGGGTCATAACACAGGCTGCACCAAAAAGAAAGAAAAAGAAATCAGAATGATGATAGAGTAAGAAGAAATGAATTAGAATGAATGAATGAATAGCAAAGAAAACAAAGTGCAAAGTATCTCCTAAGCGCCTACTCCCGACAACGGCGCCAAAAAAACTTGACAACGCCCATTGCGTATATGTCGCAAGTGAAACGGGTTTGTCGAGTGATAAAATCCTAGATGAGTGGGGTTTCGTATCCAGAGGGAGTAGGGAATAAAAATACTTAAATTGTTTCTTAACTAAGTGAAAGATAAATAGTGATATGTGTGACAAGATGTGAAATAACAAAAGTAAAAGAGTAAGAAAGATAGCACAAGTAAAGGAGAAGGTAAGACAATCGTTTCAAGTGCATGAACCCTCTATTATCCTTTCTAACTGATACAATAATGAGTCATGGAGATCCTTGAATACATGTTCCCAAATCTAAGGTTAACCATGCCTAACTCTATACATGTCCAGGAGGAGAAATTGAATAACCTCTCAGCCTCGCACTCGTATAGAATTGCAATGAGTTCTAGGGATTCTAACTGATAAATCCTCTTCCTAGATGTAGACCTAATCCTTTTGTCCAAATGGAAGGTCCCTAGCCATAATTAAACCACAGGTGCTAAAATCATTTCAACGCTTAACTCTGTTGCACCCACAACTAAGCCCCAGCGAAAGGTCATCCTTTAGCCCATTCAGTCTACTATGACCGCAAAGAACTTGAGGAAATGGAGGTAGAATAAATCACACCATAAGGGGAAAAGGGACGCTCCGCTACCTCTCCACTCACCCTCTCAACCCTCTCCAATCTATCTTTGTCTAACTCTCGTGGTGTGTCACTCACTTAAAAGGGTTTGTTACCAACAAGAACTCTCAACCCTACTGTCACTCTAAGGGAGTGTTCATACAATCAAGCATTCAAGATTGGAACTAAAATAAAACATCAATTAATTGAAAGCATAATAAAGAGGTTCAATGAAACGAATACATCCTAGGGTTCACAAATACCCCAGTACCCACTAGGGGGGTTTAGCTCTCCATGTAGCTAATTACAATCAATGAAATCAAATGTAAAAGCAAAGAATCCATAGAAAATGCCCTCGATAGTTGTGGTGATGGTCTTGTGGAGAGTCCTCTACTCGTCGAGGGTCTCTTTATCGAGCCTAGGATGCACCTCGCGAGATCGGTGCTTGCCAGCTCTCCCACTAACCTTCTTCCAAGCGGGCGTGATGTCCGGAGCCATAGAACCTCTCCAAATCCCTAGCTAATACCTCTCAAAAGCCCTAGCCCCCACCCTGCATCAGAGTTGGGAAAAAGATGGAGAAAAATTTACAGAAATGGGATTTTGAAATCGAGCCTTAAATAGGGATGGAATCGGGAATCCACACGCCCATGTGAGTCGCCCCTATGGTTTTTCGCAGCGCGTGTGGAATTTCCACATGCCGTGTAGATCTCTTTTACTCCTTCTTTGGTGCGTTTGTGAGATAGTACATTGCTACATTGTTTTTGCTCGATGCTACTGCTAAAATGCAGAATGACTCTTGCCCGAATCCATGTTTTCATTGAGGTATGTAGCGTGCTACGTTTATACGTGGAGTGCTTTAGTTCTTCAATAAGCGAACAAGTTGGTGGAGATCTTGCTATACATGCACAAGCTAGAATGACTTGAGATGATGACTACCCTGTGGCCCTCCAAATCGTTTTGCTAACCGTCATGAGGAGGTTGGCACACATCTTCATACCCGACTTATGTCTTCTAGGTTTAAAACCTTCTCAAGACTTCCTCCAAAATGGTGCATTCACGAGTGCTGCATTGGCTTCTTTCTCTAACCTTCGGTTTCACAACCCTATATGCATGAAAATAACATAAATACACACATATTAGCATTAAAACCCGAGAAAAGTAATGTTCATCATAAGGAAAGAGCACTTCATATTCTTATCACACAAGCACTTATCAATACTCAAGAGGCATTTGTTAAGTTTTTGGCGCCGTTGTCGGGGAGTAGATGTTTAGAGATACTTTGCACTTTGTTTTCTTAGCTATTCATTCATTCATTCTATTTCACATCTTCTTTTTCTATCATCGATTCTTATTTGTTTTCTTTCTTTGGGTGCGACTCGAGGTTATGACCCAGAGGAACCCTCGATATTGATTGAAAGAGATCCTGAACTTGAACTTACAATCAGAAGAAGGGGAAAAGAACCTAAGCAAGAACCATCTAATTAAGCTAAAATAAAAGTTGATGGCAGAACAGAATGACCAACAGAGGACACTTTTACGGTTATGCTGGAGCCCTTAGTTTGGGCACCTATGTCGGTATTGTGCGACCTCCGATTCTGACTCGAACTTTGAGCTGGAGCTAGCATTCATCCAAATGATTCGAGCAATCGAGTGCTTGAGTTTAATGGTTTGGCGATGAGGGTCCAAACAACCATATAAGAATTTCTTGGAAGTTTGTGATATCACGAAGATTAACGATTATGTCGAGATGATGCTATTAGATTGAGGGCTTTTCACATTCTCTCTCAAGGAAGAGCCAAAGAAGTGGCTACATTCTTTGCCCAAAGGTCTCCATCAAGACTTGTAGCGAGATGGTCGGAAGCTTTTCTAGCTAGATACTTTCCTCAGGGAAGTCGGACTGAAGCTTCGTAATGAGATATCGATCATTTGTGCGAGATGGAGCTAGAGTCGAATTTCATGTTTTATACATGGGAGTTCTTCAAGGATCTTTTGCGGAGATGCCCACATCATGGATTGCCGAATGGATGATTATTTAGACTTTCTTTAATGGGTTGAATCCGAGCACATGGCCATGGGAGGTACAATGGGGAGTAAAACCCCAGAAGAAGCCTGACAGTTGGTAGAAAACATGGCCATAAACTAATTGCTCGATGGAATCGTGAAAAGGAAAAAGTGGTTGGGCTTCATGAGAATAGATGTAGTAACTACATTTGGCATCTTAAGTGGAGATGCGTTGAGACAGAAGTTAGAACCTTCTAACTTCTAATAGAGTAGTGGCCGTGACTACTTGCACCGGATGAAGTGGAGGATGTGCTTCCTCCGATTGCCCGATTTCTATTGGTGATGCATCTTCGATGGAGAAAGGTCGATTTTTGTGAGGTAATACAATGAGGAACCAAGGAATCCATTAGCAACACCTACAATCCGGGTTTGGAAGAGTCATCCCAATTTTCAGTGGAGCAACAAAGGAGAAAAAGGCCATAGCACCAGCGGGTTTCAACAACAACAAGGCCCAAACATGGAGAACCCGAGTTTCGGGCTTGGAAACAGTAATGTGATTGAGAAGGCCTTAACTAGATTTGTGCAATCTGTTTGGATACGGGGTTTCAATATGGTAGAGGCTCGCTTTGTAACCACACGCTTCTTTGCGCAATCTTGAGAATCAAGTGGGAGGCTAATTGTGAGTATCTATCGGGAGAGACCACAAGGAAGCTTACTGAGTAATAATGAGGACCAATCATAGAGGCATGTGAAGGCGATCACGTTGAAAGTGGTCATGGGGTTGAGGGTAGGCTACAGGTGAGAAGCCAATATAGATACTCGAGGTTATAGAGGTTGAGCGAGGAAGCAAGAAAAGAGAGGAGGTGGCACCCCACCTTTCAAGCCAGAATTCCTTATCCCTCTAGATTGAAGGATGACCAAGGGGATGAATAGTACAAAGTTCTTCATTTTGTTCAAAGCAACTCCACATTAACATTCCCTTTTGTTGAGGCATTATCCCGAAATGCCTAAGTATGCAAAGTTCTTCAAGACTTGTTGACCAACAAAAAGAAATGCGAGGAGAGTGCCTGCTGTGATTACGGATGCTTCTTGCTCGGTGGTCTTGCAAGCGAATATGCCCAAAACAAGAAGAAAAGACCCGGGCTTCATCATTCCGTTGCAATAATGGCAATTTGGGTGAAGAAATGGCATTGGCGGACTCGGTAATATTAATGTCATGCCGTATACTTTCTTTTCAAAAGCTAGGCTTGGGAGAGCTAGGCCTACTGGGAATGACATTGCAATTGGCAGGACGAGCGATGAGACATCGAGGGCATCATTGAAGATGTGCTTGTCAGAGGTGGACAAGTACATTTTTCTGTGAACATTGTGAGTGTTGGGCGTCAATGAGGATGCGGATGTACCTTTTGATACTTGCGGAGGCTAGTTCTTGCACTTCCAAGGCATTGAGTCAGATATGACGGCGGGGAGTTGACTGCGAGGGTTGATTATAAACTCACATAGCGCCTCGCCAAAGCCGTGCGACATTCTTTTAACTTTGATGATACTCTTTACTTTTGCTAAAACCTTTCCTTGAGATTGTTGATGAATATATCTAGGAAATGTTCAATCCGGACCCGTCGGTTTGATTCGACCAAGAGGGTGGATAGCGAGGAAATGCTGATGCTTGGTTCAATGGAAGAAGTACTATCTCCTGAGGGATCATAAAGAAGGTACTCCGGAGAGATGAAGAGGGATGAGGAGGCATCGCCAGGCTCCCAAGATTGTGCCCAGGGATGTCTGCGTGCGAACAAGTTGGATGAACCTCTACTAGGTGGGAACTAGGTGACAATTCCCTTCTACCTTCAAAGAGACTTGACTAATCATGCACTTTTAAGCAATGGGTAGAGGAAACCTTCATTTACATGAACCCACAGCAGAGGTGAGATAGAGTACATCAAACTTGAGTGACATTAAAACAAGCTTTTCTTGGGAAGCACTAGCAAGTGCTTTCCATTTTCTTAGTTGTTAGCTTAGTGTTTGCATAAATAAAGTGTTGAATGTTGGTATCTTAATTTTTAGTTGCTTTTGCTGTGATTTTATTATGGACTCTTAATGTCATTGTGTGTTTTCATGTGGTTTTCATGAAGTTTTGGTCTTTTGAGCTAGTTTCTCATGTGCTAGTGTATTTTGCATAATAGGGCGGGGAGCTCAGTGTGTATACATGTTTGAAATTTTTCAACAGAGCTTGAGTTTTTCTAAGGCATTGAGAGAAAATGCACGCAGGCATGGGGGCAATTCTGTGCACATGGTTTTCCATTCGAGCTCGTCCGGAGAAGACACAAGGCGTGGACACGCCTAGCAGACAACCTTGTGACTTCCTCATGCCCATGGGTAATTTTTGCGGCATGCATTTTCTGTGGGGACTTAGCAATTTATCCGGGAGCACGTTAGCATGGACTGCCCACAATAGGCGGACACCTTGACATACCTGCGTATTTCCCTTGCGCTTTGTGTGGTTCTCTGTAATGACGCTCTCCTCCATCCGAGAAGACCCCGGAGCAGTGTGCTTGCGCACGTGAGTTGGACACAGTGATTGTCAAACATGCATTCACAACCTACTTTGGCTTCTTTTCTTCCATACTTGTCTCACGATCCTACATGCACAAAGTAAAACAAATACATGTATGGCGATAAAATCTAAGAAAAATATGGTCATTCTAGGAAAATACTTCATACTACTAATACACAAGCGCTTATCAAAACTCCCCACTTAAGCTTTGCTTGTCCTCAAGCAAAAATAAACCATTAGTATAGAAGAAGAGAAAATATTGAAAGTTCTTGGCCTGGGTTCACAAAAAGTATGCAAAAGGCATCATATAAGTAAAGGAAATTTCAACACCAAATCTGAAAAATCAATACTCTAGGTGAAAAATTCGAGATAAAAAGGACAACAAACCCGAAATCGTATAAATTATATGTAAACTCACTCCAAGTCAACCAAAGTATACTCCTCAAAAGTTCTAAGTATAAAAGTTTATTTATTTACAAAACAAAGGCAAAAGGCAGGTAGTAGCCTTTCACACAGCGTTTGCCGGTTTCCAAAGTGGCCGCTAAGGTGGCTTTCACACTTTGGAGGTGGTAGCTCTTCTATCGAGTGGCTAGCTTTTCACTCATCCCATGCGATAGCTCTTTCTCTCATTACGGCATAACTAGTATCCAACTTATGGGAGTAGCTTCATACTTCATAGGCGGTATCTCATTCCACAACAAATGCACAACCAAAAACAAGTATATATTTCTCACTCGCACTGCTAAATCAACTGTAGAAACTAACAACAAAGTGCAGCCTAAACGCTGGTTGCTTAAATATCAAACTTGAGTTTCTCACCAGGTTTAATGAGCGAGTAGTGCAGCCGATAAGTCATGTCGAGGCAAAAATTCCTAAAAATCGCGGTAAAAAGCTGCAGAGCATGAGAAAATTCAATGTTAAAAATTCTACTAAACTTGAGAATACATCCATTACAACTCAGGTGAAAACCTCTGTGGCTACATGCTGTTTGTTTTCATTTAAAACTTATGGAAAGAACATGTGTAAATGTAAACTCCCGAGTCCCACATTAAGATGTGCATTGCCCTCAATAACTCACTGCATGCAAGTACAATAAAAGAAATAACAATTAACGACATGTATGTGAAAGGTAGGCAATTAAAACAATACTCCCACAGACTCCCTAATGGTACACATGATAGAGCTATATTCCTTGAGAGTTGAGGTGCATGAGTAGTCCTCCAAATCATGCCTCACGAAGACCATTTGCACGTATACACAAGGGGTTTGGGTGAAGCTCAGCAAGAACAAAATAATCTCAAGAATATAAACATAAAGCAAAGAAATACAACTCGAGACAACAAAAATAATAGATAAAATTCGAGAAGAAGAATAAATTACGAGAGTGATGGAAGTCCAAAGCTGAGATGCAAAAATAAACTAGAAAACATAAATGCAAAGATATAGAAGACATCATCAGCGTCAGTATAGTGTTATCTCGGGCTCCATTTGCTTGCCTACTTTCGAAAGTGGATGGTGCCTTTGGTGTGGTGATAGTGCTGCTTGGGTGATGCACGAGGGGAGTGCTGACGATCTCATAACAAAGGGGTTATGTAGCGTGTCTCAAGCTCGATAACGATTAGGTAGTGGTTCGTGGCACTTTGTAGCACCACGAACCTCAGCCAGAAATCACTCGCGTAGCTCTACCCAAAGCACTACTCGAGGCCTCTCAAAATGATCATGGAGGCTTGGGTGCGAGAAAATGGGCACAGGAGGTAGCTCCCTGTTGTGGAAGGTGCCTACATGTCTATGTAACAACCTACTAGGGCTCACGGTCTTGCATTTGAGACCCCCTATCTGTGTCACCCTTGGCCTGTCACTGTCTGTGGTGGAGCATATTCGGCCACATAAACGTCCTCTATACCTCCACGATCATCCCCATGGAGTCTCATCATGTCGCTGGGCCGAGGGAAGAGGTACTATAATCTTCTCGGGCCGAGGATGGTGTCAAATGAGCTCATGCCATGATCGAGGCTGGTGATGTGAGGGGCCCTGGAAAATAACTACGATCGTGCATACTACGTGATGCCTTAGGTACTCTACTAGTATGGCCAAGATGGATCGGCTAGCTACGGCCTGCATAGAATAAAGTAGTGGTAGCACCTGTTGGCTTAGGACCCCTGTGCTGGCAACCCATCCATTCACCAACCTGCTTAGAACGGTGTGCAAGTAATGGTGTGCAGGTCGAGAAAGGCACGTGGCCTTGGACACTGGCTTGTGATGTAAGCAGCTAACTACATAGCGCTATATGCCCTCGTATGTCAGGGCTGCCGGGATAATCGGTGGGTGATCCGATCATACTGTAAGCTGTAGGAAATAAAGCGGAGGTCATCAGTAAAAAGTTTCATTCGGATAGAAAGGCTGTGTGACACTCATCGTGCTGTGACAGCTGTCCGAGATGCTGTAAGCTGAATGGCATCTGCTGTCATAAAGCTGCTGTAGGAGCGGCTGCAGGCTCGAGAGATGCTTGACACCTCGATGTCGAGCATGTCTGATGGCGAGCAGCTCTGAATCGATGTAACGAGACGGGCGGCAACTCCCCATGGCAAGCTACTGCTCAAGCTCATCACGCCATATCCATCCAGCTCACTAAATCTCCGCAGTCACACTCACATCCTAGGAAATGAGTGCATGCAAACTTGAGCTTCGAGTAGTCGCTCAAAGTGAGCTGATGCTCGGAAATAGTAAACTCTAAAGTAGCTCCTGGGGCTCTGGGGAATCCTCCCTGGGATACTTCTCGTCTTTCTTCTTTGATCTAGGAGCCATATTTGTAAGAATTAAAAATAAAATCGATCAAATAAACTCACAAAATGATTTTGCATAAATCCATACGGTTGTGTGGATCCATTGGTTGTGAAAACCGCATGTCTCTATGCAGAATCCTTAAAAAATACATCTAAAATTTGTTCTAAACCACTCTAAAAGCATGCACCAACCATTTAAACAAAACAACATTCACCGGTTTAAACAAAAGAAATCAAAGATTTGGCATGGGGAAAAGCAGAGTTTACTTGATGAGATGAGGATGAAAAACTTGAAATTGGCAGAAAAACTAGAGTGAAATCTCTCTAAAATGACGGTGAGGAGTTGGGAGAGTACAAGGATGTGTTCTCTAAGTGTTTGGGAGTGTAAAGGGCAAAGAAATGTGAATGGATTTTAGAAAGAGCCGTGTCTCTTGGTGTTTTGCACATCCCACATGGGGCGTGTGGAAAGTACCCACGCCCGTGTGACTCCGAAGGAGCTCTCAGGGGCACTCACACTCTATTGTGCTCTCGGGATGGCTTACTGACTCTCTACTGAGATGCATCCACACGTGTGTGGAAATTTCACAAGCCCGTGTGCCCGACCCACAGGGCTACCCACTGCAACTCCTGTGGTTTCTCTGTCCACCCAGAAATTTCTCTAAGTGTTTTCACGCAGTGTATGGAGTCCACATGGCCGTGGATCTTCACGAGGCTACTCCGCGCACTCCACATGCCCCTACTGTCTTCTCTTGGATGGAGGAGAACTTCTCTGCCCAGGGTTTCCACATGGGTGTGGAAATTACCCACACCTGTGTGTAATTCACAAGGTCATCTACAGGGGTAGGAAAACGCCCTGTGTTTTTTGTGATAGAGCTCTGAACTTTAAAGAGAAACACACCCATGTCATAATTCCCCACGGGCGTGTGACTGTCACAAGATTGTTCTGCATGCACACCTGGCCAGCCTCGGGACCAGGGGTTAAGCTACTGAGATGCAAACACTGCGCCCGTAACGCGCAAATTCCCACATGGCACGTGCTGTTTTCTTTCAGACTCAACTGCGAGATTACTGAGACTACTGGCAGAAAATTTACTGCACATTTATATACATACTGAGCCTACATTGGTATGCATAAATTGACGAGAGAATCATCAAAAACACGCTCAAAATACCAAGAAACTTTGCTTAATCACAATTAAGCACATGACTAATAATCCACAAGAAAAGTACAATAATAGCATGCTATGAAAATCAAGACACCAATACTCCCTTAGCATTCAGCTGAGTACTAAACTAAAGCAACAAAAATATATAGTAAAGACAGGTTTACTCCAAGAGCGCTTGTTTAACATTACTAAGCATGGCCTTTGACTTGCCTCTCCACGGGCTCCTTAGATAAAGGTTTTCCTCTTACCCATAACACGAATAGAATGATGAACATAATCTTTTGAAGGTAGAGGAAAGTTATCGAGTTTCTTACCACACAAGGTTACATACCCTTACTCCATTCTTACACATACCCATTAACCTTACGAGCATGACATCTCCTTGCGGTTATCTTTTAGATCATCTTCTTCATGATCCCCGGGATGGTTTGCACCTTGTCCCCTAGACCAAGTGTCATAATTTCATCATTCTCCACCTCTTGGTCTAGTAACCCCTCTTATGGGTCCGAACACATCATTTCCATACTTCTTCTCTAATGGTTCATCGGTGAGTGTCGAAAGTAAAGTATCATCAAGTCTAGAGAGTGTCTCCTTGGCTTACGTTGAATATGTAACCTTGTCATCTAGCGTGTAAGTCAAATCCCACCCATTCCATATACAGAGCCTTGGAGTGCACAGAATGGCCTCCCAAAAGTCAGCAGACATCTACATCCTCGTCAACATCCAGCAATTTCAAAGCCCACGAAATATTTACTTATCCGTATTCACAATTTGTATTTGATATTACCCCTCAGGATGTCTTACCGTTTGGTCATAATTAGTATTATCCGAGTGAGCCTAGGCTCTCAAGTGTAGCTTTTGAAGAAAATGTAAGGCATGACATTGATGCTAGATCTTGAATCCGCCAATACCTTTCCCCTTCACCCAAATTACACAATGTTGCGCAGATGATAAAGCTTAGGGGTCCTTCTTCTTGTTAGAAGCATATTCTTTTCCAACACCGCAAACATGAGTACAAATCCGCGGATGCACTCTCCTCCATCTTCATCTTATTGGTCTAGAGGTCCTTGAGAAACTTTGAATACCGTGCCATTTGAGACAATGTCTTTACAAATGGAATGTTGATGTCACAACTACTTGTGGAATGGTTTATGAACTTCTTGTGTTGCTGTCATTTTTGTCATTCTTCAATCTTGAAGGATAAAGGGATCCTTAGCATGGGATGAAGTGCCACCCCTTCTCTTTAGCTCTTTCCTCAACCTCCACGAACTCGGGTACTTCAACATTAGTCTTCTCCTCAGGAGTCTACCCTCAACCTCGACCCACTTCTCAAAGTGATCACCTTCACATCTTTGTCAGTTAGTTTCGGTGTTACTAGAGCTGACTTTCTTGAGGTCTCTCGATATGACTTGTAATTTGCCCCACTTGATTCTCTAAATTGTGAAATAGCGCTGTGTTGTTGCGAAGTGTAGCTTCAACTGATAGAAAACTTGTATCCAATGATTGGATGAACTTGGCCAAAGCTTTCTCTAGATCGGTCATCTGGGTGTCTAAGCACGAAACTCGATTCTCCATGTTATTCGAGGATTATTGTTGATATTGGAAACCAGTTTATTACCATAGCCTTTTGTACTTTGATTATTCCATGAAGATTTTGAAATTTAGCTCCTCCCTACTCTGGATTATAGGTATTCGCGATATGGATTGTCTTGGCTTCTCATTTCACGATACCCACAAAATCCACTTGTTCTCTGGGGATGTACCACAATGAAATCTATGAAATCAGGATGAGCATGACTTCCTCCACACCCAGTGCAACTAGTCAAGGCTGCCACTCTAGGAGAAGTTAGAGTGTCTAACTTCTTGCTCAATGATTCAACCTAGTGCATAAATGATGTGAGCATCGATCTCATAGAACCCGGCTACCTTTTTTACATCTCTTGTGTTCGATGAATAAGCTGTTCATGGATATTTCTTCAGCTGGATCATGGGGCTTCTTGAGGATCTGCGCCCTAAGGTACCTCATCTTTGTAGCATCAAATAAGCATCTTAGCAGGGTTCAGCCCATTATAGAAAATCAGAATGATAATCCACTCGGGAACCCATGTTGAGGATATTTCCATGAGGGCTCTTGAACTATCCTATGTCTCAAAGAGACTTCAATTCAGTTGCATAAGGAGGATATTTCATTCTTGAGCTTAGCGATTTTCCGAAGTGTAGCCTTTGCCTTGCTCTCCCCAACATGGAAAATGGAAGGTCCCATTACTGATAGCATCATCCGTAACACCATTAATCTGCAGCATATTTGCACACTTCTAAAAGAATTCTCAATGTTATTGAGATCCTCCTTGACCAAACCATTAAATTGTATACTTGTATCATCTTGATAAATGTTACAGCTTTTGTATCTCAAAATTTTGGAGCGTAATCAATGGCGCTGTCTTGGAATTGTGTGTGCCCAGGCTGTGAGTGCAGCATAATGGGTAATTCCTCGCTGCTCATTACCCCGTTACTTGTATTATGGGCCCTTCAACTTCTACATCGGTGTGATTTAAGCTGTTCTTATTCTTTTACCCTTCTGAAGTGTTCATTCAATTGAATCTCATTAACTGATATGAAGTTCCCTCGGGTTATAACTTGAACATGTAAAGAAATCAAATCAGGAGGCGATGGGCTGTGAGAATGAAGATAAATGGCTACAATAAGTTGAAATAGCAGGCTCCAAGAAGTGTTTCTAAAATTCCTATTTCCAACAAGGCAAGAAGCAATGCTTGCCTTTTGCTTATATTGCCAAAGTGCATAGGTTTACTCGAGTAATAATACCCCTCCCTTGGGTAGGGTTCATGGAAATAGTACGATCGAAACTTCAGTTTCTATACAGTGAGATACGGTCAGTAGTGGGTGTAAGAACAAAATCAATGGAATGGAAATAAGAAAAAATAAAAATGAGAACCGCTATAAAGATGAGGAGGAAGGAAAATCGGGTAGAAGTGGGGTACCGAGGTTGCTCCCCTAGGAGGCCAATTACTTTAGGTACAAGGCTAACTATTATGTCTAAGCGTGCTTAATGGTCGTGGAATCCTAAAATACCGATCAAAACCTATAGTCAATCGTAAATAACTCTACATATACTTACACAGGCGGAGAATTTGATCTCAACACCACACAGCATGTGAAATTGTAAAACTCTAAGTTCCAAGTATTAAGCCTATTCTTAACATAAGATCCTACTTTGGTGAAAGATCAATGAGTGTTCGTTCGTGTCTGCCACTAAGCCAGTTTCTTCCACCCTTCACTCTTATTGTATAGCTAAAGCCCAGTAGACTTTCCTCTCCCTTTCTCCTGTGCCATGAAGTACTCTTGGACACGGAGGTCGTCACACATAAGGGAGGGCGGTAACTGCTTCCTCTACTCACCCTCTCAGCCCTCTACCATCTTGCTTTATCTAACCATCGGGTGTGTCACTCCACTTTTGAGATTTACCAATGTGAGCCACAACTAGTGTCACTCTAGGAAAACATATTCAACAAGCATTAATTTGAATAGTCTAAGGCATAATTTAAATATATAATAGAAATGTAAAACACATGTATCCTAGGGTTTTACAAGTACAAGTACCCATTAGGGTTAACTCTCCATGAACCCAAGGGTAATCCAATAGCCAAATTGAGGCAAAAAGCATAATTTCTGGTAAAAAACCCCACTTAGTATTCCATGTCACGGTGGTCTTGTTGGGCTGGCCGCGTCTTTCCAAAGTTTCCCTCATTCAGCCTTGACCTCACAAGATTAATGCGGACTAGCTCCCACAGCGCTCTCTTTTGAAGGAACTGGCGGTGTTGGCTTCGTGAGACACACACACTCAAGCCTTGTCAATACCTCTGTCTTGAGCATCCAAAGTAGTGAAAGGAGATGAATAAGATGGGAAAAGATTCTCAAGCAGAGTGATGATGCCTTTTAAATAAGTGGAATCGGGTATCCTGTGGCGTGGAATTTCTACACTTCATTATGAATCTGAGAATTTCCATAACGGCCAATGGCGGGTGTTCCTGATGCTTCTGATTTTACGTGCTTTACTCTCGATTACTCCACCAAAATACTACATAATCATTTTATCAAGGACCATGAATGGGCACATTCTTAAGTGAATCATTGTTTCTTCAACAAAATCTTATTGAGTAGCTTAATCTTGCTAACTGTCTGGTCGAACACATGAGTGTAGTACTTTGTGCCCTCCGCTGATATTCCTTTATCACAGCAGGAGACAGCACACACTCCGTGTCTTTAAAAATAGACTTGGCGGGTTTGTTCACTTTAGATTTCATCCACAGCATGCATTCATTCTTTGACTTTTTCTTCATATCTCCTGACCTACATACAGTGACACATTGCATTAAATCTAGAAAATAATACTCATTATAAAAAATATAACATATGTACTAATAGCAAAGCACTTATCACCACGGACATTCTGGAGAGATTCTATTTGATTAACATGTTGCTTTCCTTTTCACATAAACAGGGTGATCAAGCTAGTGGCGTTAAACAAAAGCGGCTCCTTAAGAATTAACCCAAGTTATTTGTTTGATAGTTGTTTTCATTTTTTGTTTGTGTTTGGTGTTTGGGTCATTGTTTTTCCCGGCTATGTCTCATTCGCATTCTTATGATTTTATTTTCAATATTTTCTAATTTAATGTTCTTACCAATATTGCTTTTACCCTTCTGCCCTTGGACCTCGGTGTCTAGACTGGAGGAAGAGCCCTAGTTCTAGAAAATTTCGAGCCTGACAAGGGTGGACAAGCTGGAAATCGTGTGCTTGAATTTTCCTTTGGTGCTGCATTTTAGATTTTCAGGATGGACACATGTTTGGCATAGTCATTATACGGACAAATCTTGATTTAGATTTTAGAATTTAATCTTCTTAGATTTTGGTGGGGTTCAACACACAATCAATACGTACGATCGTGTCACCTTTCTCTTTAACCCGTGATCGGCAAGCCACGTATCATGCATATCTTGAGGTAACGATGGTGCGATCATTCAAAACTACCTTGATCGTGCGGACCTTTCTGCTGCCAACCATTCTCTCTAAGCGCTAACTCTTCCTCTTTCCATTCGTACCTGCCCCAGGATGGTGCCTTCATTTTCTAGCTTCGTTAGGTTTTACTCGTTGATTGCCTCTTTCTTCGTTCTTGGGAATTTGATGAGTGCCATCGCTTCCTTTGTGTGTTTTATGATGCGATGTTGGTGTGTGATTTGTGGCTATGGGTTGCGTGTATGCGTGTTAACACAACCTGCAATAATGGCACTATAATTACACGGTTTGTCGGAAGTAATAAAAGGTATCCTGTGGTAGGTGGGTGGTATCCATAGAGATGAGTGCTTAGAAACACAAGTTGCTCTTCCAACTAGATATGACCAGTGGGTTGTGCTTATTAATATCAATGCCGATAAAGGTAAAGAAAGAAGGAGGCTAATGAGATAAGGAGGCAGTAATGGAACACATGGCCACCGGACCTTCTCAGCATATATTTCATGTTTCAAGTCTCTGAACTCATCATTATACCCGCCTATTTGACTCTTCAGATAAGTCGTGGATATCAAGGCCATGGTCCCAGAAAACTTATGATGACATGACAAATTCTTCCTATGCGGGAAAAGGGATGCTCAAGAAACTCCTGCTTCGTAATGAGTTGCAAGCTCTGGATTCCCAATTTGAAACGAAAGCCCTATTTCCTAATATAAGATCTAACCCTTTGGTCTGCAGGAGGGACCCTAAAAGTCTGCAATTAAGCTCAGGCAGGAACCCATCATAATACTAACTCCCTATGCTCATGATTGGCCTAGTAGAGTTTGTCTCCTTTGGCACCTCACTTATCATGACCGCAAAGAACTCTTGGAACGGAATGGGGATAAACCGCTTCGAAGGGTGGGACATTTCTCTGCCGACTCTCACCCTCCAACCCTCTCTCTAACCTTGCTTTGTCTAACGTAATGAAGTGTCACTCATTCACAGAGTTACTGGAATGGATTCTCAACCTAATTATTCTTTGTAAGGGAAAATCATTTTCAATAGCATTCAAGGATGGAGCTCAATTAAAACACCAATTAAAAGAGCATAATGAAAGTTAATGAAACAAAATCATCCCATAGGGTTTACAAGTCCAAGCAACCACTAGGTGTTTAGCTCTCCATGGGGCAGCACAATCAACAATGAAATTAAGTATTCTACATATAATCCATGGAGTAAAACTTCCCTCATAATTCCCTTACTCCGGTAGTGCTTGTGGGGCCACCTCATCTCCTCAAAAGGTTCCCTTGTCAAGCCTAGGGCATACCTCGCGGAATCGATAACGATGAAATCTCTCCCAATAACTCTCTTCAAGGCTAACTCAATGTATCCATGAGGTTGTAAAACGCTCCAAAAACCCTGAACAAATCCTCTCAAACCTAGCCTTGAGCACCTCAAGGTTAAGTGAAAGATAAATGAAAAGATCCTTCAAAGGCATCTCAAAGTTTGAAATTGTTTATAGGGGCTGGAATCGGCCATGCACACAGGCATGTGGAATTTCCACACGACGTCACGATTTCTATAGATTTTGTTCTAACGGTGTAAGCGATGCTTGTTACAATGGTTTCACTACGTTGATTTGCTAGGAATGTAAAACTCCTATATTGCTTTGCCAAAATGCTCCACAGATCACTCTTATCATCAAGGCCACATGAATAAGCACATCCATCTTGCAGTGGAATCATTGTGCTCTTTAATGAAATCACATTAAAAGAAGATCTAGCTAGTATTTCTGAGTTGGAACACATATTTGTGCCTACCTTTGTGTCCCTCCACTTTATGTATTCATGGCGCATAATGGAGTTGCTTTACCTGCATGTATTTGAGCACAACTTGTGTATTGTCTTCATTATTCCAATCAAGACTTCATCAACAAATGCATCCATGATCTAACTTTCTTTCTTTCATCAACTTTATCTCCACAACCCATGCAAAATAACACAAATCACATAGCATAAGCGATAAAATCGATAAAAGTGATACTCCAGTATAAGAAGAATGCTTCCTTATTATTTATACACAACACTATCGATTTGTGTTGCACTCTCCATTGCATGGATGTTTAAGATCCTCGATTGGGCAGAAGCGTTGTAGTCCTTTTGGGATGATGATCGATGCTAACACAATTGTGTTACTTAATTTGACATGATCGTGTCGCGTTAAGTCTCTCTCTTCTGCCCAATACTGGTTCTCACATTGACACGGTGTTTGGGACTACATTCTGATTGTGTCCGACTGAATTATCATCTTTACCTTTGAATTGTTTCACTTTTCTTTACCAATAGTGAGAAGAACGCATTGGCCCGAGCCTTCCTATGAGGCCTAGGACCGATGCCACATCATCCGGAGTGAACACCGGCCTATATTTCATGCCCACACTCATATTGACCCGATGAATTGTCTCTCTCATTAACGTTTTTCCTTGAATAAAATAGTTAGGATATCTTGCCTAAAGATAGGGCTTGAGTTGAAAGTCACGATGGTTATAAGGTGCTGGGGCCCTATGACGATTATTTGAATCATTGACAACACCTATTAGTAATTGGTATAGAATTGTTTATTCACTTTTAGGTTATTATTAATAGTACTATTGCTTTTTCTGCATGTGATTACATTGATTTCCGTCTTGGTGCTTTGCATCGTATGAACCTCCACCAAGTTTTTATCACTTAGGCTTGTACAACAACGAGTTCGCACCTTACGATGCTTTACTCAATTCAAACTAAGCGAGTCCCATAGCGATGGTGATGAGGTTAGCCCTCTCCCAGGCTGCAATCCTTGTCGCATGAAGGCCACCGCGCCCGGCTCCCTCGACAACGTACACACCCATTTCATGTTCAATCTCGATAGAGCGCGGTGAGAGCACTAGCATTGTCGACACCTTGAGATTTAAACTTTTTGATGACTGGTTGTGAGTTTCATCTCTCTATTTGAGGTGTAAGGGTCACCATGTCCATCTCCCACCCAGGGGACATCTAATGCATTAGTGCATTCTTTGTTTAGTCCATATATCATCCGACTAATCTGTCAAATGGGTGTTCTTGAGGACTAAAAGGATCTGAGTGGCGAAGTGTGGCTCATGACCCTCAAGACATTCTGCTTTCGATGAGATTGGTGCATAGGGTTGAGGCATCCCCAGAATGAAATTACCATATCTGTGACGATGATCCGCCCGCTATATCAACATTCTTTGCTCACGCTTTCACTTCTACTCTACAGGCCACCTCCAGCTATATCTTCTTAGCCGCATTCCCATCCACCACCGCTTTGGGTGATCTTACATTTGCTCTGCTTTGAGTTTGTTAGCTGCAATAGCACGTATCATCAGGCCTCCCTCCTGTGTGACCTCTCAATATATAGACAGTGATTTAGGATTCAAACATACATACCCCTCTAATGACGATCTGATTACGAGGCTGTTCGTTCGATCACAGATCCTTGTTTTTCTTTGTTTTATTTTTGTTTTATGCTATTTGTTTTTCCTTTCTTTATTTTACTTTTCTTAATTGATGTTTGTTAAGTCTGGTTCCACTAACATCTTGACATTTTAGTTATTACTTTAATATTTCATTTTCGTTTTTTGCTTTCTTTGATGTAACTAACCTTTGTGTCCCACTTTGTATCTCGGGAATGGTGTGGTTTCTTGGGTTAGCATAAGGTGGCACCATCCAATCTCCCATATTTGACTTGGGGATAACACATGCTCGGTGACACCACTCATTTCCTCAAAGTCGGTGAGTAAACAACCTTTTCCCCTTATCTTCTCCCTCATTTCATTGCAAGGTAGATTTGTATTGAGGACAACATAATTTTCAAGTGTGGGGAGGGTTGCATGTATGGGTGATGAGTGCCTATTTATGATAATCAACTGATTGGTTATTTTTAATTTTTGACAGGGGACAAGTGTAGTAGCCATTGTGATCAAATTACGACTTGCTTTTACTTTCTTAAACTAAAACTCTTGTCTCCTAACCCTACTTTTGGTTCAACATGTCTTGTCTTAAAAAAATTGAAAAGTCAGATTCCTTTTTTTGGAATGTCCTACTAATAATCTTGCATAAAAATTTGGTTTGAGAAAAGATTGTAGAAAGAGCTATCCTTATATGAGTAAAATCCACTCTTGAGTAGTCAAATTTTGGGTATCGAAATGTACATTTGATG